>NW_025782634.1:0-32884 GCF_021130785.1 Homalodisca vitripennis
TGACGGTAAATCATGATCAGAGGACTGCGGTTGTCCACTAGTTCAGTATTATACTTTCTTCCGTGCAATTAGGCTGACACCTGAAATATCACACACCACATGGTGTGGGATTACATTCGTAAACTACATTTATTTGTTATTTTTATACATATTTACATGCCGTAGTTTTTAATCCACCTAATATTTTAGTGATTTTGAGATTTATTTAGTGTAAATGTTCAGAAAATAATTTTTTTCAAGATTAGTTTCATTCATAAATTAAGGTATTAAACAAGAGTTACTAACGGAACTATATCGATTAAGAAGTTTGTAAAGTCCGTTAGTTCTAGGTTACTTAATCGCACCAAGTGTAATATTGTCAAATGTCCGACTTTGTTCCCGTTAGTGTCCAGATTTCGGCAGTAAAACATATATTCTAGAGCTAGTTGTACTCAAAGGCGATGTACGTCTAGACAGTCTAGTTACCGGTTTTCAGTTATAGAGCTACAAACTTTCCACGTAACTTACTTTTGTTTTCTGTTCAATCCCCCCCACCACCACAATTGTTTATTAACTTGCATTTATCCCTTTTAAAAGTAGTTAAAAATTTGTATCCCTATCCCGCCTATTATAGGATGAGTGGTGGTAGGGTACGTTAACTATGAATATTTTTTTTATCTTCTTTTTAAAGAATATGAAAATGTTAGTTGTCGCCATTTGTAGTTTCAGCATAACCATGATAATGGTTAACAATTGTGAACACTGAATCAGATTAATTTAATTATCGTGAATAAACGAATGAAAGGGAACTGATGGAATGTGGCTCCCACTCCAACAAACACTGTAATTCACGTATTCACGTTCACTGACATGTCATATATTCGGGAGTATTGTTAAGTTCTACTGCAGTATACCACAGGTGTATTACATCTCAGTTACAACACGGCCCAAGATACAACGAATCCACCACCAGATCCACGACCGGTTTCAATCTCATTGGGTCGCGGCAGGTGACATTGGTACGGCGAGCATGGTCCGTTGGTTGGGCAAATATAGGACTATTGACGAGGACAGATAGAGGCCTACTCTGGCGGGAATCGAGGCTAAATCCACATTGATCGCTGTTAAGAACTGGTCCGAGGTATTTTCACACCACCGCCTAGTTGTCCGCGTGCAGGGCGCACTTAGACTTATTATTCATAACCAGCCGCTTATGTATCATTGTGCAAGTCTGTAAATTCATTAATTACAACCATACCCGTCGCCAAAATGAGAACACACACATGAATTAGGACCGCAACACTTTCCAATAAATAGTAATTTTAAAAATCAACAATTTTATTTTAAGTAAAACTTTTTTTAAGTTGCCACTGTTAGCGCTCAGCTCGTCAAAATTAAAACTACAGTGGCTTCCGATTACTAAACAATGGAAATTACAGAATTGACATGGGACAAAAACAAAACACGTTTGTGGGTGTTTACTGTGTGAAAACATTGCTGCGACTGTAGTGCACTGGTCTTGAGCAACTAAACTAACAAGTGGGCTAATGTTAATGGCACCAGTTTATAGTGTTTCTTCTTGTCCTCTCCACAGTCATCATGGGTAATGAGAATTCTGTCCCACAATTCCATTGTGCTCGGGTCCGGCACCGGCTAAAGCTGTTGTCGCGTGAAGATATAACTAGCCACCTTAGTTGTGTGGAATTAGCCGTGTTCTTGGGTGAGTTACGTTGGAAACAAGGTCCTCGACATATGAGTAAGGACATTCAGGGATTAATTAGCATTATAAATTATAGAGTTAAACCAAATAGGTTTGTTTTTATATACTTTATATTTACGGTCCAACAGAATGTAAACATACATTGTAAGTTCAAAATCGTAGGCGAGGAGGGATATATGAATTGCATAATTAAACTGATACCATTATCAGTTGAGCACGTCATCGATTGGCAGTACATGCACGAGACAAAGGTGAAAGGGTGTGTAAATAGGTCACGTGTTATTGGAGGGTGGGCAAAGGTGCAGCTGATCTGGTCTCACAGAGTGTGTCATTGACATTTTTATTATGTCAGAGTGATACACCTTTGACATAATATCTCCAGTATTCCTGTGAATACTGTAAAATAATTTTTTCAAGAACAGCTCGTCAGCGATTTTTAAAGTTTTGCTTAGACTTTATGGGATAATGAACAAGCCTGTAATTCCGTGTTTTGTGATCATCATTGTTTTATTGAATAGATTCATTAGTCAGAACTTCGTCAACTGGTAGTTGCCAGATTGGTCTCGTTAACTTGTTTGCATTTAGGAACCAGTGGTCTGTCTATAGAAACCTCTTGATGAGGTTAAAGTACATAAATTTTTGAGAGAATCTTTGTTACTTTTCGGTCTTTCACTAACATCCTATAAAGGTAATCGTATAAATACAAAAACTACCACTCTTGCCCAGTTTCTGTGGGAACAATCTAGGCCTCTAAATATTGTTCTTGTTGATTGAGGGAAATTGTTGATTATGCATGCATTTAACATTATTCTATTCATATATTCTGCCCGTTCCTGGTTTATAAATACTCGGCAACGTATTAAAATATATTATAATTGCTTTTGATGTATTATTAGGTATTTTTATATTTACAATGTGCATAATATTATCTCCAGATAAGTTATTAGATTTGTTCTATACATCTTATTGTCAATATTACTCAAAATTATGAATTACTTGCCGGTTTTGTTTTATATCTCAAATAGTAAGTACTGTTATTCTGATCACAAATAATAATAAAACAACATAAATAAATTATTACTTTAAAATAGTTCTTCCGCATCAGTTGGAAAAAGTAGGTAGATTTAATGACAACTGAACTATTAATATGGTATGTTTTAGAAATGCAGGATTACAACTACATTTGTTCAAAATAATTTTTCTCTCGGCCCCGTAACTTACAGTTCTGAATGTTTTTTTAACATTGAACGACCGACATATTGAAACGACATGGCGCACCAAGCTGGACAATTAACCTAGCGTATATAAATATATGACACCATAACTTTTGAACTAGTTTAAGACTTTTCACCAGTTCTGGTGCGAACAGTTCTCAGGTAATTAACCCAGATATGCCTAGTGACCTATATTTAGGGACACTTGTAGTGTTCTCCATAAAGCTTACTTCTGAAGTAGTTTCAGCTTTTTTCCAACAGGTGGCAGGGTGGTTGCTGTCTTCAGTAAAGAGCTACTGAATGCATCTGAGCAACAATCAAGTGAATGCTTCAACTAGTTTGTTTCTTTAGACTAGTTTTACAAATTTAGGATTTCCAATCAACTTCATGAGCTCTGCGCCATGTGCGAAAAGTAAGTACAATACTATTATTTCGTAGTTTTAAACCTATTTAAGTACATTTCCTAATAACTGACTAACTAGTTATTACATTTATCTTGAAATGTGACCGTTTCTAAATTCAGACCGTTTATAGGTTATGTTTTGGAATTGGCCCGTCCTACATGTAGTCCAGTAGGCATATGTACAACAATAATGCTTCCCACTCTCAAATGAGTTTCGACCCTTGTATTTTCAAGTCCGTGACTTAGTAATTGGGTTTTAAACTTTTTGTTTTAAGCATCAATACAATTTTTTACAGTTATTTTATAAAAAATTCTGAAAAACCTTGTTATTTATCGTACTTTGAATTTTTTTAGGAACTTGAACCTTCATGAAATTTTGACGATGCTAGAAGATGAAGAGATCCAAGTGCCACCTGATGAAGAAATTGGCGTATATATTCAGCCACCAATCAATGCAAATGATGATGTCACTGATGAGGATTCTGGGGATGAGGACATGACTTCAATCCATCATCTTCCAGGAAACCAACTATTGGCCCGGCTGAAGTTTCCCAAGAATTTGAACTGAGTGACAACAAGATGAAGAGGATCCTTCTTTATCACAACCAACCTTACCCTCTAGTTCAGCGAAGATGGACATAGCACAGCCACCAAATAAAAAAGTAAGACGAATTCAGAATTTCACTGAAGAGAAACCAGCAAAAAAGGTTAGTAAGCCATTCACTAAAAAGCAGTACAAAATGGGTCAAAGAGGACCTAAAACTAGATGATACTATTTGGAGTAATAGACAGGAAGTACAACAAAAATTAACACCAATGGAACAGTTTTTTCTGTATTTTCGATGATTGATATTGTAGATTTATTAGTTGAGAAAACAAATCGTTTATGCGGCATTACATAAACCGTTTAGGTGATGTAACTGTCGATGAAATGAAATGTTTCATAGGAGTATTGTTGTTGAGTGGTTATGTTTCCATTACCTCGAAGACGAATGTTTTGGGAAACAGCTTTGGACACTCGCAATGAATTAGTTGTAAATGCAATTTCTAGAGACAGATTTGAGTTTTAGTTATGTCAAATTTGCATGTTTGTGATAATGACAACCTCAATGCTGATGACAAGTATGCAAAAGTACGTCCATTGTTTTGATGCATTGAACAAAAACAATTTTTGATTACGCACCACATGAGGAAACACCACTCAGTTGATGAGTCTATGGTCCCATATTTTGGGAGGCATGGTTTGAAACAATTCATCAGAAACCAAACCTATTCGCTATGGTTACAAAATTTGGGTTGGTGCTACACCCAATGGCTATGTAGTTTGGAAAGACCCCTACCAAGGGAGCAGCCACACCTTGGACCCTCAGTATGAACACTTGGGCCTTGGTGCCAGTGTTGTTTTGCAGTACTGTGGATGTTCTGAAGAAGAATGGTGATTTCCCGTACTCCCTTCTTGTATTTTTGATAATTTTTTTTCTGGTCTACCTTTGTTTGAGAAACTGTCCCAAAAGAATATAAGAGCTATTGGTACGGTGAGAGAGAACAGAATAGCAAAGTGCCCACTGACTGATAGTAAAGATTTGAAAAAGAAAGAAAGGGGAACTTTTGAATACGAAAAAGTATGTGATGAAAATTTAATTATTGCAAGATGGAATGACAACAGTATTGTCACTGTTGTTTCAAATGCTGTTGGTGTACAACCCATACATCAGGTAAAACGCTTTTCACTTAAAGCCAAGAAACATGCTTTCATCCCTCAACCAAACCTCCATACACCAGTACAACAAAAAAATGGGCGGAGTGGACCGGTGCGATCAAAATATGAGCCTGTACCGAATCCAAATCAGAGGTAAGAAGTGGTATTTCCCTCTGATCTGTGACTGCATATTGACAGTTGCAGAACAAAATGCCCTGGCAACTTCACCGCCATGCGGGAGGGAAACCTTGACTCACTTGTCTTTCAGGACGCAGACATTGCCTGTAAACCTGCTAGAAACATTTGGTAAAGGGTGCGCGTCAAAGGCTGGACGGCCATCGAAAACAATCAAAAGTGGACTCCAGGTTTGACAGATTGGACCACCTTGTTGTTCCTCAGGAAAAGCAAACGAGATGTGGGCATTTGCCATGCCAAGTCGACTACCAGATGCCAAAAGTGTGATGTTGGTCTTCATAATAAATGTTTTATTGATTACCACACAAAGCCATAAACTACAAATGCACTTACTAAAAATTTTATTTAAGCTTGTTTTTATATATCTTTGTTAAAAACACAGTTGAATTAAGTACATAAAACATATATATCCAATGTAAATGTAACCCTTCTAAAAATAAAAAGCATTTTTGGAATATTTTAGCATTTCACTCATATTTTCCTACTGTCCTATATATAGGCCCACCCATTATTTTACTAAACGACGATGAAATTTTTTACAATTATTTGTTAAAATGTGTTGAAGAATACATTTATAGTTATAAAAAAAACTGTAGAATTAAAAAAAATTAAAAAAAAATAATTCAGGCATATCTGGGTTAATATGTAATCGATTCCTCGAGAACCGTTGGAGGTACAAACAAGTGTTTATAAGTTTATATTTACATCTTAATCTTAATCATTTACATTATATCTTAATCTTCATACAAAATTTAACCTAAAAGTTATCAAAGCTTAGTTGGATTAGACAGTACTGTCGTACTAATTTGAAGTCGTGAATGTATAAAGTTGTTACTTGTTAATTTTGAGCGTACAGCACACTTGTTACACCGTGAATGATGGTGTAGATATTTTTTTTCAAATTCATGGACGAGAGGTTGTGTTGCTCAATTCTTTGTACCTTTGTGTTAGGTTGAGTGGTTAGCGACTCAGCTTTTTGCTTTCGGAAACCCAGATTCGAATTCTGGTAATATGAGATTAGCTTATCAGGGACGAGTGCTTCAAACCATAAAACAATTTTATTTTCTAATGAGCCAGGTCACATTAAATTTGTCTTGTTACGAGACAAGTTAATTTGCATCTCCATCACTGTACTGTCGAGAAGTACAGTGTTGTTGAAACAGGTGACGAAACTCAATCAAGAAGTTGAAAGCGAGCCTGTTAATCTCGTTAGGACAAAATGGTGCTACCGTTTCCTCGCGCCGAATTTATGACTAAACATTAACGGGCAGGTTGTAAATTACTCCCAATGGAGTGGGTTGTTGAATGTTTAAACAACGGGCTACTCGTATCTTACAATTAGAGGAGAAACGTTTTGGTTTATTATTCAGTTATTAAGGATTAGAAATTATTTATAGCAGGAAGTATTCTTTAAGATAGTGTCCGTCTGTTCGTATGTGTGGTAACTCATGCTAATAGAAAGGCTTGAAACTTGGGATATAGACATATAGGTGCTTAAAAGTTGAAAAAGCAGTTCGTCCATCTGCCCTGTCCGTCTGTGCGATAGCTCTTTGTTACTCTTGTTGTCTCGGTTTTATTATTTTTTTCATGTTCTAAACGCGGCTTACAAGAAACGTCCATAATATTCCAGATTAAAGTTAAATGTGACAAGTAATTTTAGGTTATCGTTATATAGTGGCCTATACAAGGTTATCAATAAGTAACATATTTGTGTTGGCAATAATTAAGTGACGTTTTAATAGCAAAAGTGAACAACAGCGCTGAACGGTATCCAGAGAAACCCTCGTGCGTGAGATTCCGCGCGTTTAATAACAGCTCTCTAGGAGAGTGTAGATTCCATTGTGAGGCCCTTTCTGCTGCCGGCTGTTTCTTTACAAGTGGGTCTTCTAGAATCTCTGCGCTCTAACACTTCCAATTATAAATAAATAGTCGTCGTAACATGTGATAAAATTAGAATTTGTCTTCTTACACTGTTCATTATAATAAACCGTTATTGCTTGCACTTGTGTAATGGAGATACCAGCAATGAAAGTCGTGATTAATAGGAAGGTTTGAACTGTTGTTTGAGGCAAGGCAGTGTGTTTGCTGAAGTGGACCAATTTTTAGATGATTAGCGTTCATCTTATACGTTGTGTTCTTATTGCTGAGAGGGTAGTAGTAATTTTGATCAGAAATTGAATGTTACTTTGTGGCTGGAGAGAGTAATGACATAGAAACTCGGTAGATTTTCTTCCAATACTTTAAGCTTTCCAATCGCGAAACCTGTTTGAAGATAACGATGGATTGAAAAGAAAGACGTGTATTTTGACATGGAGCTTATATTGCTGCACCTGATTTCTGATCTGACCACCAGTCCATGCTCAGCTGACATTGGTGTTGCTCCTGATATATTTAAATCCCAAAGTAATTGTTCAATTATTAAAATCGGGACTGATTCGACTTCTGACACAATCTTTTATTTCTTTAGGCTCCATGGCCTCCCTGAGTATAAAACTATTACCCGATTAAGACTTAATAAATATTCAGCTTATTCTAAATATAATTAAACTACTTATTTTCAAATATTCTTACCACGGTTTGTGGGGTTATCATTAGGATCTCGGCTGGTATACATTAAAGGTTTTTTTATTTAAGTGCTTAGTAATAACCATAATGGTCCTTAATTATTGAATGATGGAAGTAGTAGCGGGTAAGAGCAGCACAGTTAAAAAATAATCGTAGATTAGCAACTAACGAAATCTGAAAATGTCCAAATGTGTGTCAAAAAAATCATATAAAGTGTGTTGTATTGGTTTAAAGATGCGGAGTAAAAGCAAAGTCACTGCCTGAATGTAAACAGTACTTCTAGTCATATGAAGAAGACAGGAATATCTGAAATATAGATAGTTTATTATAAAAACCCCATTAGTGTACGGGAGATAAATGACGCGAAGAGGAATAGTTTAATGTTTCAGTTAGGTAATAGGTGCATATAGTTGAAGAGGTATTGTATAACTAAATCGAAGAATTAGTATAAAATCCGTGATTATAGAGAATGTATATGTGAATAAGGGAGGAAAAGAGGAATCAACAAATAGGTCAAGGGTATAAGATCATTTATTGCCAGTGCCGGGGGTGAAAGAGGAAAGTGGCTTCTTTCTAACACCTGTTCACGAGTGTTAGAAAGCATCAAGATCGATGTGCACAGTGCACACGCTTGAGGTGTGATGGAGATTACTCGTCACGACTGATCGAACCAAGTACGCTATCCGTGGTTGTGGTTGATGCTGCTGCTTACATACATTTGGTATGGTAGTATGCACACTTCTAAAAACATAATTGGGAATGTTTGCTTACTATTGAATTTTGTTTTGAAGCGCCTTTAGTACCCTAATCAAAGTTCCTTGCCAAAGTTATTTTGGCTAATTGCGTTTTAGAGAGACATCAGACGCCTTAGCCTAAATATTTTTTAACGTAAGATAGGACCATCGTTATATGATTTTTTGGATACTGAGTATAAAAGGTGCCGAGGTTCAGTTTCTAAATACTAGAACACTAAAACATTTTGAGATGGTGTTTTAATAAGCTTTATAAAAAGTGCCTGTTCCAACAATTGTCGGTGATGTGTGATCTGTTTTCGTTAAACGCTGTAAGTTAGTTTTACTATGTTCGTCGATGATTTTAAACATAACCTATCTAGTCACGTGTACGTTCATTTTATTATTAGCTCACGTGTAGTCTTATGCTCTCAACCTATGTGTTTTAATTTGAAATCTCATTGTATATACTAAAACATTATTCACTGACGAAAAGAATGTTGATCTTAGCCGCGCCTAACAGTTTGTGGCTGGAATTGCACGAAAATGGGAGAGTATCGAAAGAGGGTGTTGCTAAGCAATAATTCAAACTATTCTAGTTTGGGGTTCTCAGAGATTCGTATTTACTATTAGTTTGACACAGAAATAATAGGTTGACATCACGATCTGACGGGCTAGGATAAAGAGTAGGCTGGAAGTCGTGTCACTTTTCCGCCAGTTAATCGAGTCTGTATATTAATCGGTTAGTGTGATATTAACTCGGTCTGTATATTAAAAAATCCGGGTCTTGTATATTAATAATCGGTCTGTATATTATATCGGTCTGCTATATTAATCGGTCTGTTATATTAATCGGTCTGTATATTAAGGTCAGGTCTGTATATAATCTGGTTAAACGTATGGGTGTGCTTAATAAATATATATAATGATGAGGAGAAGAAATTATCCTTTGGGTATATTATAACACTTTTTGATGATACCTATCTCATTTCCACCACCTTCACACATAGACTGGCGTTTCTTTTGTTAATAGAAAATCATACTCTTATAGATAAACAACAGTAAAACTTAAGGTCGTTGTAATTATACGGACAGGTAATATTAAATATAAATGGTAATTTAAACAAATTGTTTGGAGTAACATTATACACTTTTTATTGTTTTGAAAATTTTCAATATAATCTCCAGTCGTGAGGTGTGCAGACTTTTGTCACCCGATCTTGGATAGTTTTAGTATTCTCTCCGGTCAATTAGAAAAGTTTGAAGACTAATTTTTAAGCCAAATTGGCGCACGTGCGCATTTTTTCCACCCCCCAAAACCTGTTTCTTTCAGGTGTATCACTTTTCAAAAGCCGCGGTGTGACCCTTATGCGAGTTTTGTCCACCAACAGTAACAGTTGGTGAACAGTAATAAGTCCACTGTACGTTGACACTATGTAGAAAAATTCGATGTCCAATGGAAATTTCCGTCTAAAAGTCCAAAAAAAATAGAAATCGTTTGTGCATAGGATCTCCATCCCACAAAGTTTTGAGAATTCACGAAGGGTTCAACCTCCATCTCTTCCTCCGCCATCTTCTCTTACGTTGCTCCTTATTGACCTCAGGGTGTAGTGATGGTTAACCACACGTTCTCAGGTCACATTGTAACGAGTGCGCTTTAATAACGCCGTCCCCATCGTTGCTGGAAGAATTGGAATCCAGAAAGTGTTGCAGATGATTCTTATAGGGACTTGACTTCCTTTTTAGGGTCTTCAATCATAACAACTTCATAACCCATCAAAGCACGTAATTTTAATCTGGATAACCGGAGTGTTGTTAGATCAGTGATTATGGGATTGAACCACTTTTCCCATAGCTAATACGCACTTTCTGATGACTAATATTCAGCTTCTGTGTGTTAATCGACGTGTTCACGATTCAGTAGGTTCTCGAACGGCACGAATATTGTCATCTCTAAGGCAATGTCCTTTGGGAACATCTATCTCATGCTTCTTTTATGTTTTCAAACCCGTTATCGTACCACTTTGGAGAAATCTCTATGCTCACGTAAACATTAACGGATTCTGAGACTCAGTTGATACTTTACCACCCAAACTGTTGCTCGTAAACGAGTTTAAAATTGGTACGACGGTTTTTTTTTTGTTGTATACCGCTTATATCGTCCACTTTAGAAAAGTCTCTCGCTCGACGGTAAACACATGATTCTGAGACAATGTACTGTACCACAAAACTGTTGCTCGTAGAACGGTGTCAGAGCTGTTTCGCGGTTAAAATTTTACAGTACAGTTGTAACCGTTATCGTCCACTTTAAAAATTTCTCTCGCTCCACGTAAACATATAGAATTCTGAGACAGGTGTACTGCTACCCAAACTGTGCTCGTAAAACGAGTTTAAAAACTTTACGACGGAGTTGTAACGCCTTCATTGGTCAGGAAAAACTTTTAATGAACATATCCGTTGCGCAACAGAATACTGGAAGGACTTCTGGGCCGCGGTCATGGCTGTACTGATGGCAATGCCGAGCTTAAAAACACTAACCAGAACGATTCCCCCACTCCTCCTTAAACCAAACATCTACTCCACTCAAACCAGTATCTAGAATTAGGACCCGCATTCTGAGAAGAAATAGCAAAATTACCGTTTTTATAATTTTCCTTTTACCGGCACGTACAACACAGTTGAACTCTTGGGTCCTGGACTATTATGATAGGGTATGGATTGGAGCTATGAATGTTTTCTGTATTGGGTTCCAGCTGTAAAAGAAGTCTCACAGGGACACTATCCATTGTTAGGATTAGGAAAATTAACTATTTAAACCTATGACTCCCAAAACATTAATGTATTGAATTTTTTAAGTCCTAATTAAAAATGTATGAAATGCTTAAAAACAATTTGATGAGTATTAAAAAAAAAAAAACGTTTTGTTTTAAAAAGAAATATCTCCTCTTTTGTTTGTGCGTAGGCGTCCCTCCATTACAGCTTACTGGTGGTGACCGCTGCTAGTGAATAGATTGATAAGACATTCGAACACACGAAAGCGGCTCGGGAACTGTCATGTTTATCCGGCTAATAATGCTTCAACGATACCGGAAACATCTGTCAATCTTTGTGCTCCTCTCGTAGTGTCCGTTAATAGTAGGATCGTTATTACAATCTCCCTGCCACCACCATCTAATACACGAATATCAAATATATCTGTATGTTGGTATTTGGTGTCATGAAAACTCCGGGAGATTTTTATTGGAAAAATTTTAATTTTTAATTTGGTGAGTTTTTACAATGCCTTTCCATGTTATTTTTTTATTGAGGTCAACTTGTCGCATTTCAGTTAGTGATTTAATGCTTTTATGTTGTAAATATATATAAAACTAGTAAGTAAATTAATAAGGTTAATTTTAACTGCATGATAAAAACTTACAATGCCAAATATGAACATAATAAAAAATCACTATTTAGAGGTTTTAAGACAGAATCTATTTCGGAAAACCTCGACATAAAAAGCTTAGAATTATGAGTATATTTGACGTATTAATTCAATACATATTATGAACCTAGTACTGAATAGTTCTACTACCTTGCATCTACAGCAGTTAGCGTATTCCAACTAAGCTATTCGACGTTTCGTACGTATCATAATTAATTATCTCAGCATGTTGTTACTGTGATATCTCGCGTTTCAGATTGTATTTACGATTGTATTTAATTGGGTGCAATAATTAGCTTTTAATCATCATCACAAATATCATTTCATCGTCAGAGTGATGAGAGGCCAGCTGGACTCGCGACCCAAACTTGATTTTAGTTCCATAACAATAATGTTAAAACTTAAAAGACTTTTTTTTGTGCTCTTACTCTTGGGTCAATAGAATTCCGGCAAAAAATTGTCTTATTTTACAATATATAATTAATACGTATTCAAATGCTTTTAGTTCTTACACGATATTTTAATTGGTTTATTTTGGAATGATAATGTCATCGCCCTTAGTTTCTTCATTAGTTTAAATATCCACAAAGTTACTTACATTTACTAAAAAAATTAAAAAAAAGTTATATAAATATTCATAATATCGATAAAATTAAAGCCTCTGATAATTTCTTCGTACCATAAAACAAGGGGTTTAAAAGTGATAGCGAGTCCTTAACTTCGTTATTGGGCAAAAACTCAAGGTCGTCTGTGGCAATAGTACCCGGGCGTTTGATCAAACCTTGATATTAATGAGGGTGAAGAGGTTATTTGGAGAGTCAAAATCTTAACTAAGTCTGCACTGTGTCTTTATGTGCCTGTCAATGTTTATTTCACGATGAAAGATGTCCCCCCGGTGGGGGTATGCCAAGCGGCCGCAGAGATGATAATCTGTCCTGTGCTCGAGATTTTTAGTTAAGAAAGAACCTGGACTGAAGCCCGCCCGGGGCACAACACCGAGAGTTACAGTTCATCCACCCCGGCAAGCAACAAAACTGGTGCCCAAAACTCGGTTGCAGACTGAACCACTTTTAATGGAAATGGCCTGGGAGGGGGGGGGGGGGAGGACCGCCCCTAGGTACTAAATAACAGCAACGTAACTACAGGGCGTTGTCTGCTCATAGTAAGTTATGAATGAGTGACATTTATATAAAGGTTAAGGTCCTGCATACTATTTTTTTACTAGTATAATCTTTATTACAGAACCACGGGAATTTTTACCCCTACGGGGGGGGTGGGGGGGGGGGTGGGTGGGTGGGACATTATTTTCCATTTTATATAATGTTACCTTTTAGTTAAAACGAATTGATGATCCAATCTAAAATTATTTTATGTCCTTATGTATAGTAAACGTCGTTTATTGGTTTGCAACAACGAATCTGGATATTATCTTGCCTGTCACCAGAATTAACTGGGGTGCTACGTTGACCTATCTATCAAGCACAGAGACTATGTCTTTAACTACTTTTAGAGGTTTCATTATCCAAGAGATATACTTACTTAGATATTCCTGGAAAGTATTAAAATATGTGATGAGAAGGTTAATGATCATTAAGAAAATGTAATTTAACTATAGAACAAATTATTACGAACCTGTAATTATATTAATTTATACTACAAAAACGTTTATTGTTGCGCGCTGGTTTTAAAATTGGTGAGCGTTTAAATACATCTCTATCAGTCGGCACCATTTATTGGCTATTTGGCTGTATCTATTTTTTAAAACCCAGACAAGAGAAGAAACGCGAAAGTAACACTCAACAAGAAGAAAGAATAAAAATCCTAACATTAGAGATCCCGGGGCACGAGCGAGTGTATGGAATTCCAATTGCGACGGAGAGCAGATAAAAAGGGGCCCCCTAATGAGATGGCTGATGGGCGATAGGGGGAACATGATAAACACGGGTCGAGGTCAAGTTGGGGAGGTCTGTGGGTCAACGGCGGCACACATCCTCGGGACATGTTATTATGCAGGTGTTTATTAAGGAGACAAAACCCTCTGCGGTCACTAACAGACCCGTCGCGCTCGTTCGTCTTTTCACCTTTTTCTTGCCACCTTTTCTATGGCCACTAGCTAAAAGATTCATTTTTGTGCTTCATACATATTAAATACCTATTTTCAGGAAGTCCTTTTCACCTACAACCCTGGATCGAGCTGAATAGAAAAGCGAGCATCTTTATTTCTGGAAAAAACACTGTTGGGGTTTATGAATGATTTAATACACGAAAATTTGTGCTTAATTTAAATGGACATGTTGATGTATCACTTTGTTCTTTTAGTAATGATGATTTAATCAGTTATGTTTTCTACTATCAACGTTACACACGTTTTTATGTTATTGTTAGTGGTAGAGATGAATAAGTAAACTTAAAAACCTGTACACCACAGCAGCCAATTAATCAAACTTACACCTTGCCTGGTAAATGAACGATGTTCAAGCTCAATGTTAATATTTACTTTAGTGACAATGGACGTGCTTGTGTTGCCAGATTGCGGATAGGCTGGTACGTGATGCCGTCCGCCCACCTCTCGTGACACTGCGCGAGGAGGGACGTGGTGCGGCTGTGTTTGGCGTTTTCCTCGCACAACCGGGACTTGCACCATCTCTCAGACCTGAGCGCCTAGAGCGGGAGACGGGGAGTCATGCAATGGGGCCTACTCTGGACGATGTGTTGTTTCTGACGACAATGAATCCCGGGACTCGTGCTGGACGGACCAGTTGGGACGATGTGCTGGAAGTTTATCCCAGCCACTGGGAAAGCCATCCCCGCCATTCGACATGAAAGAGGTTCCGCTTTATTAGTGCTGCGGCACAAGGTACGTGGAGCTTCTCTGTATCAAGAATCGGAGGCCGAGCCTGCAGTGGAAACAGCTGTAGACAGTGCGGTGGAGGAGGTGGGGTCAAAGTCCTGAGATGAGCTGGAGAGGGTTTTCCCCCAGCAAGGAAGGACTACCACTCGAATCCTGTGTCATCCTTCCTGACTCTCCCCGCGGCTCACCGATCATCTCCATCTACAAAAGACCTGGAACCCTAGCAATGCCCGTGTCAAGTGTTTCCGTCGACGTGTTTCCTCTAGTCGAAAAGTTCCTTACCTGGGCGGACAAGAAATCGGACCGAGGATTCCGCGGCATGTCGGCCCACGGCGAAGAACGACCGTCTAGGTCCCCAATTGATTATCAAAGAGGCATCTTGATACCGAATCTTGTGTAATCATATTGCCCAAGCGAAAGCGACGCGTTCAAAGGATGTCTCAATCTCACGAAATGAACTTTTCCAGATGCTGGAATGGTGCTCTTGTAGGGTTTCCAGTTGATTTCGGATTTGAGTTTACTTTCCCTGGCTTCAGAGCATACCTCATGACACTTTTTCTGTTACCTTTTGAGCAACGGGCGGCGCATGGCGATAACCCCTAAATGTGGACGTAGAACGAGTATTAGAACGGCCCTTCGCTTGAGACCTCTTGGGACGCGAGCAACATGCTCGTGGGACACCCAATCAAAACCAAAGACGTTTTCCACACTGCTGCGAGCCCTTTACGAGGCCTAGGTCAGCTTGCAGGCACATCATGTCACGGTCCGTCTACTCCCCGCTTTTGAAGGAAGTCCCTCAGTCAACCGAATATGAACAAGGCGGCTTTATGATGGCACTTCCTTCAACTGGAGATCAATCCTGACTGACTCACCCATGTACCAGGTCTTCTTTGCCAGTTTCCATCTCACCTGGCACACACAAAAACAATTAGCTGATGAAACACATTCGGTGGACGCGCCGATGTTCGACAATGATGGAGATTGTGATTCCTAGAGCTAGTAGTTATACGGAGTTCCAACTGCCCTCTATCTCAGCAACAGCACAGCACCCCCATGCAAAGCCTAGCGGTGACCGATGTTACGGTCTCGTAGGGACCGCTCAGGATCTCCCCGCTTGCACAAGAGTTTGGCTGGCGGGAGCCCTTCAAATGGGTTGCTTCACACACCCGAGCATCGATCCTCCGCTTCTACCTCCACCACGGCTCGGTCCTCTCGAAGGAGACTCTGCTTAGTGACAAACCGATCTCCGCTTGCACAGACTCATAATCGCGGGGTGGACAGTATTTGAACGGGCGATCTTCTCAAGGAGTACAAAGAATGCACAAAACAGAGGTTTTCATGACAACACTGATGAGCCAAAGAGGACATGAAACAATGTCGATTAACAGGCTGCCAGGAAAGAAAAGGTGAGTTTAATTAATTATAACACAGTTTTTTTAAAAATAATTTATTGCCAGTGTTCTTAGAATTATAGTTTTCAAACCTCTTTTCAACTCTTTTGACATGCATCTTAAAAATTTCAATCCAGCAGGAATGAGTCTGTTCTTATGACGAGCTGCGTGTCCCACCATGTTAATCCAATACTACAAGCGTCCAGTCTCGTCTGTCATTGACCGTAATGTAATACTAGAACCGTAGTGGCAAAACAAGCCTCGGCGAGTGGGTCGTTCGCAGTTATTGCCTCAGACGTAGGGCGGTGTTACCGCAGGGTCTGGCCATTAGTACTTCTAGTCTTTCCAGTGTTTAATTTATATATAAATTTAGAACCTCGACTTGTTTTACTATTCCATCAGTCCAGTACTTGTTAATAAAACCAGCTATATGAATCTTTGATGGTTTTGGACTAATATTCATTTCTAAAACTGTCGATCGTTTTAAGCACATTTTACTATTTAAGTTCGTACATATGTTAGTTTTATATTTTATTAATTTTTCCCCACTGTGTGAAACGTTAGATAATTAAATATATGTAAGGAAATTCCTCAGATTCCTGATTACATCGTGTTATGTGAATTTATTAAAGTTTTCCTGAAAATGTTAGTGTAATTTTATTAAGAGGTAGTAGACTCTTCATGCGGATGAGTGTCATGCTTGAGTTTTTATTCGTTTATATTTTCGACGTACATTTATAGTTGATTATTTGGGTTAATAGTTTCTACTTTTTATGTTTCCATTCTTTTGCTATGCATAATACGTTGATTAGCTGTATTCTATGCTAATATTTGTTTTTGATAGTAGCATATACGTCCGTTGGTTGCTTTAATAGGTAAGGTTCGTACATGATTCAATTTTGATTCCAACTCTCCTGTGCCTGGCTAGAACACGAATAGGTTTGCGTCGCGGAGGAATCCAGCCCATAGACAACAGAATCCTCCCAGTCTAGTTCTCTTGTTAGGCTGACGCCAGCCGGGATTGTTCTCGGAGTTTGATGTCCGTTACATTCCGTTCCTCCCGGCCCGCCTGGATGTTGCCCTAAACCGCATCGACGTTTTTTTTCCCCTTCCGTTCTTCATTCCGACTTCCGCAGGTTTTCCGCCTCATCATCTAATTACGCCGGTTTTTCCAATTACGATCGCACCAATTGCGTGAGGGCACGTTCGGCGCAAGAACTTTGCGTTGTTGTAGTAGCGGTAGGTCATAGGGCCAAGTACCTGTCCTGGATTGTCTCACTATCTCGCTGAAAAACGGTAGGCTAATATTGTCAACTGAAGCGTATCTGGCTCGTACCTCAGCAATCACATGTTGCATATGTACGTATTACGAAAAGTTTTGTTTACTTTTTCTGATTATATTATTCTGAACATTCTAACAAATAAAAGTTGTCAGGATTAATAATAATGGAATTGAGTTAGGCACCATCCGACTCGATGTGCGCCATGTGCTCTACGCTTGGATTGGCTGCGGCCACTGATTATCAATAGAAGTTTTCATAATCAAGGTTGCGGCTTTCCGTTTTCGTTGGTTGGACTGTCAAAGAAACCATAATTCGACCATTATTATCAACTTCCGTAACCCTTATTTTATGGTCTGTAAAAAATGCTACGAACCATGGTAACAATCATTTTACTTCATTTTAAAATACTCTTTTTCATTAAATGTTTTTTACACCATCAAATATTAAAGAATGTATTAGTGTACATAGGGGTCTACTATTCTGGAGGATATTACAAACTGTCGATACGCATGAATTGCTCTTAACCAACACAATGAAATTATGACATAAACATGTTTCAGATCTGAGCAGAACCGAGGTTGCTAGATAATTTGGATTGTCTGGTATTGTCCCGGCCAGAATATGGCCGAAGCTGTAATGTGAAGTAAACAAATGTCTGACGGAGAGGAGTTCTTGATGAGATATGGAACACTGGTTCATATGTCTGAGACTGATGAAATAAAATGATATTTGATTCTTCAAAGAGAGATACAAATGATTTTGGAGAGAGGTTGTACATGTGAATAAATTCGTTAAGGCTGTAATTGCTACGCTGCGTAGGTTAGGGCAAATAACGCGATTTGTTGGCATTCCTCTTGATATGTTTCTCACAAGCATTCTTATATGTATGGAGATTTTTAAAAACAATCCTGATTTAGTTCTTTGTATAAATTTACTATTAATGAGATAATATACATTCTAGAAGACACAAATCAATTGGCAATAATGAGGACTTAACGCTATTGTATAATTCTCAGTTTTTACTACTTGTGTAACTTTTGCAACTAAAAAATACGCTGGCCGAACGTCTGATTCCGTCTTAGTGCCGGAACGATACGAATATTTTCTATATGTTTTTGATAAACATTGAAGAAGGACCAATATGCCAATCATATTCACCCGACTTTCATCTTTATGAAAGATTGAAGAGTGGTCATAATGTCCTGCATGGATTGGTATTTTTTACAGTTTAAGGGCCATTTTAAACGTTGTTTTTAATGGTGAAATGGTGATTGAGCAACCGTTTGTATTTGCAGTAAGGCGAAAAAAAATTAAAAATGTCTATGAACTGCAAAAAAATTTAATAAAGTTGTTTGAAAACTAAGGACTAAACGTGTTTTTATAAATATTAGCACAGGCTGCCATCAAATGAGACTATATTAATCTATAAGATTTTTTTCAAATTCTCGTCAAGTGTCCTTTAATGACATGTCAGCGAAATATATAAACATTTGAGAGATAGTGTACTCACATTTTGATGAATATACATACACCCAGAATTATTTCTGCTTATAGTTTTCGACTACAACCTTACTCCCGTGAACCATGATTCCAGTAGTGCTTTGCCACCTATACTGGTTATACGGAACGAGTTGTCCCTGCCAGGTATGAAGTATTATAATACGTACTAACGTGATACGTGCTTTATATATTTAGTTTTCTCTAATTATTAATTGTGAAGGTAAGGTACATAAAGTGTACCACTAAAGTAGGTATTGATTGTGATAATTTAATGCGAGTAATTAGCAGAAATAATAAGGGCGGAGTGGTGTGGGTAAACAGCGTGCCGTATACGCTCTGTTTGATTCTCCCACTTAATTTACCTGAACGTGCCACGATCCGTACAGTTATCAAGGTGCGAAGAACGTGTTCAGGGTCTCGGGTCCACTTGGGCAACTGGCCGCGGGTGATCATGCTCTCTACGAGAACATTCAAATACTTAGTTTATAAGAGACGACATCTCTGAAAAAGCAAAGATTTTTCGGCACCCCGGCTGTCCGGGTGCGTGGTAAAATCAATAGATCGCGCTAGTGGTAATCATTGGAACGGTTCATTGAGTAAAATCTACTCACTAGAAGCTAGAGATCTATAGTGACATTGTTTATCCGAATAGCAAGCGGTTACTAGACTTCTTTAGGTAATGATAGTGAGGGGGGGAAAAATGTTTCTTGTTAATTAATGAAAATTACTGGGTGATCTGACAGTCCTGTAACAAGTATTAACATTTACCTTATAGAGATTCACGTTGTTTATCATTCCTGACCGATCAATTTTGAAACGTAGTAAATAATAAGTAAGAGTTGATGTTACGTTAAATTCCAAAACGGTTGAAAGAGAAATATAATTTTACAAACTCGAATGCCAAGACGAAGGAATCGAAAATTGGATTCATAGTTGAACTCGTTGGAGAGTTAATTCTCTTCCTCGTTTTGGTGGCAAATATACATAAGGAGTCCCTCCAAGGTGTTATTTGATTCCCCCTATATTTGCCCCGTAAACTTTGTAGTACTTGCACTAGATTTTAGTCTTTTTAGATCTTTAATTGAGGTTTATATTTTGTACGTATTATTTTTAGAGGTTAAACATTACATTAACTTTTAATCGTATTTATTATGATAGTTTCAATAGTAAATACAAAAGAAAAAAAACTAATTGAGTACATTTTTAAGAATAATGCCAACCAAGATATTAATAGAATGGAAAATGTTCAGATCAAAACACATTTCATAGAATATTGCCGTAGATATAAGCATTCCAGGTACTCCTTAGTCTGCAAACCATGTTTGAGTTATAGTTTCTTCTTACTTTTGTTAACATAGGAATGGTTGAAAATGTGCATACTTATTAAACTGTCACCCAACACCGTACCTCAAAAATAAAGCACTAATAAAAAACTACATATTAATTTTAAATTAACTGTATCATTCAATTGAATTCTTTTAATTAACTTTGAATTTTGTTTGTTTGCATTTTGTGAGTCCTTTCTGAGTGTCTAACTGTGAGAATATTGAACAATAAATCATTTTATTATTCCATTTATCGTGTTCAGAGAACCGTTTGCAACGAGTTTGGATTGGAAGATGGAAGTCAATTTTAAAATAGGCTGGGTCCATGAGTAGGTTATAATTAGTACCGCTCTGCATAGCTACTGTGATGTATTGGCCTACAAAAAGGGCGCATTTTTCAGAAAATTTAATTTCATGACAATAAATTTTAATCAGTTAAACTTTTCTTTTTAAAAACTAGATGAATATAAACATTTATTTGACAATAGTGAATCGTGATATAAAATTTCCAAGATTATTTTTATGATTTGGTTCATTCAAAAACATGTAGAGGGAAAGTAATATGTAAGTATAAACGAAGTACTTACGTGCGAGAAGAATTTATTGTTTGCGTTATTTTGGTGTTTTTCTCTAGAAATTTCTTCAGACATGATTATTTACCCCGGTTAAAACCTATTATAAAATATAGCCAAAGTAAAGTCGCTTTTTTAACATGCGTTTGCATCTCAGTTGATTGCCCCAAGACAACCGAAACCCATGCGTGTCACTGATTTTATATACTTAGGGGCCATCCAACAGTATGATTGCGTATTGTCCCGCCAACGGTACTTCCTAGTTCTGGGTGTTCTATCTTGTCTGTGGTTTGGCTCCGCACGACTGATTTGGAGAAATATAACAGACTGGAGAAGTCCGCAGCACAATGCTTGATTTCGTCCCATCGCGCCTGCAACGGTCCTAGAGAACGCAATGAAGTGAAGAATGTGAATCATTCGAAACAAAGTCTGGGTCACAAATCGTGTGAACAAAACGGAAATCCATTTCAATTTACATAAAATAACCCATTTCAGTTTATAGATGGGCTGTTTTATAAATTGTGTCTCGTCCTTAATTTTTTTGGCAAACTCTTCTCTGGTGTCCAAACACCGTCCATCAATGATCATAATCTAGTTAATTTGTTTGGCATAGTTCATAATTTCTGTCCTGTAATTGTAGATCCACCATTTTGGTGTAAGCCAATACTTTGAGGACAGTTTATTATGGAAAAGTGAGACTTTAATTTTTTAGCATTGGTAAGGTTTTAATTCTGATTAATTTTGTGCATAGACCGTATTCATCACAAAATCCATCCTTGTCCCGTGTTTGTCCTCGAGAAATAAAAACTAACGGTTTAAAATTAATCGTCACTGAATATTACTAATTTTTGATGTAAATTTTTTTAGATACAAGAGTTAGAGTTTTGCAAATCATTATACATTTTTTAATTTTACAAACATTTCTTTTTATTCAATAGATTTTTTAAATATTTTCTATAAAAGGGCGAATCTCATTTTGGGCTAAATTAAAGTAATAAAATGGCTTATTTAATCTGTAATCATCTTGCCATTTTTTAAGACAGATTTCAAAATGTGTCCCTTATATAAATAAAAATTGAAGTAATTATTAAGAACCTTAAAAATGTTGAGAAAGTTGGTATAATGTAGTTGCTAAATATATTTAGCAGACAATTGAAATTCTATACAACTGTCTGGTCATACTTTTTTTAAAAATTTATTCGTTTGTTAACTTTCAAAGCATTATTGGCTTTAAATCTAAAAAGCTGGAAACATTGTTGTTTTAAAAATTGTAATACAGTGGTGTGGTATTAATTCAAGAGACACTATTGAGTGTCGAAACTTTTAGAGGTAACACTTTACATTATAGGGGTTTGTGTACAATCCTCGAATTTTTACACTATGTTGTGAAATAATATTTTCCCAAATAATTTTCATTTGGGGGTTTCTCTTTTACGGTCCCAAGTGGGTGAATTCAAGGGTCCTCTCGTTGCCCAACACACATCATAGCCCAATTATAAACCCAAATTTAAAGCGTGCCAATTAGGACGGCTCGTGGAGGTATGTGTTACACACTCGAAATGACGCGGTTTGAAACAAAAAACACATCAATTGGGGGGTTGAACGGACTTTTCGAAAATTTTAAAAGGGACGCAACATTTTGGGGCAAAATATAACAAAACAACGAAAAAAACAAAAAAAAAAACAACATTCAGATTCTGGGTTGGAACTAGGCTTATACAAAAAAAATTTTAAATGGGACTGCAACTTTTTGGGGTCATAAAAAAACCAATCAACGAAAAAAAAAACCCAAGAAACAAAAATTCAATTTTTTGGGGTTAAAACATTTATACAAAATTTAAAGGCGACTGAAACATATTGTCATAACAATAATCAACAAAAAAAAAAAAACAAAAACAACAAAAAATTTTTGGGGTTGGGGAACTGAGCTTATACAGATAATAGAGATCACGCAACATATTGGCCCAAAACTAAAATTTAATCAACAAATAAAAAAAAAATGACAAAAAACCCCTTTTTAACACCCCCGGGCCATTTTTTTTTTATTTCTGGGGTTTTCTTTATTTTTCCTTACTTTTATATTAAAAATTTTTCTATCTCTTTTTTTTTTGTTATGTTGATCGAAAAAAAAAATTTTTGGGTTTTAAATTTTGGGGAATTTTTTGGGTTTATAATAAATTAAATTTTGTATTCAAATAATTTTTTTTTTAAACACTTTATAAAAAAATTTAAAACAAAAAACACTTCTTTAAAACTAAAAAAACATTTAGTGAATAATTTTTTTGGTTTTTTTGTAGTCAAAATTACTCATCAATTGGGGGGGGTTGACAAAAACTAATCAAAAAAATTTTTCCCCCAACCCCTAAGTTTTTGATACCTACACGCAGATTGCCGTATAAACAACATATGACTCATAACACACCTTTTTGTAAAAGCTTTTTTGGGGGAAACATGTTTTCGGGGGTTTTTCGTGCAAATAGATTTAAAAAATTTTTAAAGTCATTTTAAAACGAACGTAAAAATTTTTGAAGTTTTCCCCCCGAAAAAATTTTTTGCAAAACATGTAAAAATACATTAAAAACAACGATGGGGAATTAACATGTTCCGAATGGCCACAAAAAACAATTTTTTTTTAAATTCATGTTTTTTAAAAAGATTAGCTTATTTTTTTACCAAAAACCTTTGCAAGAAAGTAATGAAAAATTTGGAGGAGAGTAGCTCGGGGAAATTTTAGCAAAAAGATCCCCAACAAACTATTGTTTTAAAAAAAATTTAAACTTTTTTCTTTCGTGCTGTTGCCCCTTACAATTTATGAATTAAAAAGAAAAAAATTCAAAAGGGGTTTTACAATCCCTTGAAAGGGGGAAACTTTAAAAATACCCAACCTTAAAATAAAATTTATTGGGGGTACAAAATTTCTAATCGATTGTAAAATCTTAAAAAAAATTTTAAAATTTTTTTTTTTCTTTTATTGGGGGTTTAATAAACTAAATAAAAAATTTCAACCCTTTTAAAACCCACAACGCCAGAGTTTAAATTTTAATTTTTAAAAAATCAATTTTAACCTTAAATTTAAAAAAGGAAAAATTTTTTAAGGGAAAATTTAAACCCTTTGGTTTTAAAAAATACTTTTTTTTTTTGGGGGGAAACCCCTTTTTTGGGTTTAAATTCGTTTATGGTTTTTTGTGATTCTGTTTTTCGGGGAACTCTGTTCCGGGGCCCCAAAACCCCAAATTTTATTGTTTAAAAACACCCCCAACCTATTTTTAAAAAGGGTTTTGATGTTAAAAGCGACCCTGAGTTCTAGTCTGCGTGAACTCCCCGGGTTTCCCAAACCAAAAACCCCAATTTTGGATTGTAAATACACACAAAACCAGTTTTTTATGGTTTTTTTTTAGGTTTTGGGAAAAAAACCCCCCTTTTGATTTTGCGTGAACCGTGTTCCTGAGCCAAAACCAATTTGTATTGTAAATACACAAACCTAGGGTTTTTTAAAAAAAACCCATAGAGCATACCCTTTAGAAAAAAACATCGAAAAAAAAGGGGGGAAAAACTTAAAATACATTTGGGCATGTTTCCCTATTTTTACCTTGAAAACCTATAACACTGTAAATTACATCATCACATTTTAAAAGGGGTAAAAAATAATCGTAAAACAAAACCTTTTAAGCAGAAATTTTTTTCAGGGTTTTTTAATTTTTTTTTAAAATGTTTTTTAAAATGCATCAATAACAAATTTTTACAGCACGGGGGGAAACCTGGAAAACCTGGGGGCCCACCGTTAAAAAAAAATAAAACCATAAAGCTTTTTTTATCATAATCAAACATAACAATAACTTAGAAAAGGGCCACACAAATTCAAAATTACTATAACTCCACTAAACAAAAACAAAACTTTTGGGATAAACGGGTTTAAAAAAAAAGTAACACCCTAAAATAAAAAAAACAATGTAAGTTTATTTCTTCCAATGGCTATTATTTTAAAATTTTTTTCCTTAATTTAAACAAAAAGTTTTCCTTATACTTTTCAAATTTATACCATTGGGGGGGGATACACTCAAAGTATTTTAACTATTTTTTATTAAAAAAAATTTAAAAAACACGTGTTTGATATTTTTTAGTTTTTTCAAAAAAAATCTAAAATTTTTTCTTTTCGTTTTTCACTATTAAAAAACCCAAATTACTTTGGGGCAACATTTTAAATTTTTCATCTAAAAAAGCATACAAAACCAAAAAAAATATTCAAAGAAAAGTTCAACCCCTTTTAAAATTCAGGAATAAAACCAAAGCGTTTTTTAAAAATAAAACCCCTTTCTCTCAAAATGTCTGGTCCCAAATATTAACAACACAAAACCCCTTTTAAAGCTCTTAATTTTTTTAAAAAAAACTTTGGGAAATGGGTTTTTTTTTCAAAATTTTTTTTATTTTAATATTGTATACAAAATTTTTTAAAAATTATTTTTTCATGACGGTTTACAAGAAAGTTTGTGTGACCATTTTTTTTAAAACGAGCCATACTTCTATTATCCAAATAAAAGCTTTATTTTAAAAAATTAACATTCTCCTAGGGGTTCGGGGGAAATCCCCGGGGTTTTAATTGTCCAAATTGTCAATTTTAATTAAAAGGCAAAATTCTAAAAACAAAAACAAAAAGGGGTACTAGGGCAAAAAAAATTTTTTTTTAAACCCCCCCCTTTTTATTAAGCTTAAAGGCAAAAGAAATTTTGGCCGAATCTTATTCGTATAAATCTTTATGACACATTGAATGAAAAGGGTTACCTATTTTTTGGTGGTTTTTTTGGCCGCCCTGTTGACTTCGCACCCCCCCAAAACCCCCCCTCGTCATGGGCCTTGACGTCACTGAAGTAAAAAAGGGGAAATGCTCGCACCCCCGTCGCTTAACCAATAGTTCAGACACAAAGGGGTAATTCTACGCTTTTGTGTTATAAACCCCGTCAACTGTATTGGTTTTAAAAACCCTTTTTAAAGCTACGGGAAGTTTTAAAAAAATTTTTTATTGATTTTGGGGGGTTTTTTTTTTCCATTCCTTCAAAAATTTTAATTTTTTTACATCCAAAAGCACAAGTTTTCAAAAACGGGAATTCCCCTTTTTCAAAAAACCTATAATACTATTTTTGGGTTTTTTCTCAAATTTACTCCCAAAACGGGTTTAAAAAAAATTTTTTTTTTTAAAAGGTAAAAAAAAAAACACCCTGAAACAACATAATCTGTATCATGGGGTTTTTTTTTTTAAAATATTCATTTAACACCCAATTTATAAAAGGGGGTTTTTTTGCAAAAACTTTTTGAAAACAAGATAATTAAACTACTTTTTTTTAAAATCAAAATGGAAAAATTTTAAAAATAAACTTATATTACAACTATTATTGCAGGGGGAAGGGGTTCTTTTTTTGGTTTTTTTTAAATTAAACATTTTGCAAAAACACCCAAAAAATTTTTTTAAAAAAAACCCAAAACCCAGAAAAGTTTTGGGTTTTTTTTTTAAAATGCAAATTTCCCCCGCGGCGTTGTGCAGCAACAAAGGAAAAAAGTTCACATTTTTTTTTCTATAATTTTCCGGGCCCTTTTACTGTTTTTTTCTAAATGATTCAAATATATTTTTTTTTATCAAAAACCTATTAGTAATAAAAAAACAATGTTTTTTTTTTTACAAATATTTTCTGAATTACTGAATGTCCCTTTTAATGACCCCTGGTTTTTTCCAATTTTAAAAAAATTTAAAAAACCTTTATCCAAACAGTTTTTTTTTTTTCGGGGGGTCTTTTAAAAAAACAAAAAAAATTTAAATTTTTGCAAATGTTCATAATTTTTTTTTCAAAGGGAAATTTTTCTTTTTTCCCAAAGCTATAAAAAATTTAAATCATAACCCATAAACCTAGAGGGGAGCTGGCATATAAAAAAACCTTTATCTCCGTATTTTAAACTTAAAATTTTTTAAAATTTTTGATCCATTTTTTATTTTAAAAACTTGACTCATTTTATACATTTTTAAACCCAAATTTTTTGCCTTTTTAAAAATTTTTTAACGTTTATTTTCCCTTTGTAATTTTAAAAAAAACCCAAAAATTTTTTTTAAAAGTTTTTTAAAAAATTTTAATACAAAAATACTTTACTCATTTTTATATTAACTACATGGGGCCCATAATGGTTTATTAAGTAAACAATGATACAATTTCATTTAAATTCCTTTTTTAAAACAGTTTTAAAACTGTACAACGACTTCAGGGCATTTTTTTACTTTTATTTTTCATGACAACGTAATTTTTTGTTAACGGGAAAGAAAATTTTTCAGTTTTAAATTTTTAAAAAAATACGAAATTTGTAATAAAACAGAAATTTTAAAAAAAAAACTAAAAAAAAATTTTTTTGAAAAAAACAATATTAAAACTTTTTAAAATTTATTATCATTTTTTTTTTTTACAATGTTCAAACAATTTTAAATAATGCCCGCCCGAAAAAAACTTTCATTTTTTTTTTTTTCAAAATTACTTAAAAATTTTTTAAACTTTCGTTTCTAAAAAAACTAAAAAAATTTTCCATTTTTTAAAATACTTACGCTTTAAAAAATTTCCCTACAAATAGATTTACGAAGATATCAAAACATTACACCTCTAAAAAAAAAATATGAAAAAATTTATATAAACATGGTCTGGGGGGTGCTTTTTTTTGCAGCTTTTAAATTTTTCCCCATTTCCGGGGGGATTTAAAACTGGGCTTTCCCCAAATTCTAGTAAGAAATTTTAAAGGGGGGAAATTCCCAAACTTTCCCTTTTATTTTTTTGGGGGGTTTATAAAAATTTAATAAAACAAAACCCAAAAATGTAATAATAGTGTTTTCGAAACCAGGGGGAAAAGTAAAAATTTTTGGGGAAAAAAATTTCTCCATTTTTGGGGGGAAAATAACTTTTCACCAAAACCCCCGTTTAAAAAATTTTTTTAAAAATTGTAAAAAAATTTTTCCCCACAAACTTTTAAATAAAGTTAACAGAAAAAAAAGAGTTGATTAAATGAATCGCGATTCTCACGTCCCTTCAAATTGTAAAAGTTTTTCTTGTACCCTTTTTTCAACACCGTCCTTTTAAAACGGGTAAACGAGACAGCCCCCCAATTTTTAAGGGTTGCCGTTTTCCCCTTTCCCTATTGTTTTTTAATAAACACCCAGATAAAATTTTTTACGTTACCTACCTCGTTGCCCCCGTGTACCAAGCTTTTTTTTTTGAAAAAATTCCCCGCACAACCCCGGGGCCAGGGGGTGGGGAAAAAAATTTATTTTATTATGATTCTTTGGGGGATTTTTTTTTTTTTCAACTTAACCAATTCATTTTTTTTTTAAAACTTATGAGCAATAAAAATTTGGGGGCTATAAAAATAAAAAAATTTTCCTTTTCCCAAATATTCCGCCCCTTTTGATTCTCAAACTCAGGGGTTTGTACCGGGGCAAATCACACATAAAAACCTTTTTTTTTTAAAATTTTTTTTCTTAAAACTATTCCCTTTTTTCCCCACAACCTAATTTTCCCCCCCCTTTAAAATATTAAAAAAATGTACATTCCCTTGTTTTAAAAAAATCACAACTTTCCTTTTTATTGTTTGTCCTATTGTAGAAATATATATAACAAGACCATTTAGGCAAATACCCTTTTTTTAAGTTGACATAATTAAAAAAAAGGGGTTGAGAACCCCCAAAACAATTTTTAAAAAAATTTTGGTATAAATTTTTTTCTTAGAAAAATTTTATAATACCAACCAACAAAAGTCATGTATAGCAAAAGGGGGTTAAAACCAGGGCCCCCCCAAAGAAAAACACTAATTTTTTGCAATTCCAAAAAAAGCCCCCCGGGGTTTTTTTGGGGTACCAAACCCTTTTTGAAGTACATAACCATAAATTATCAAACTCATTATCTTTTTTTTTTATCTTTTATTATTTCTTGAAATATCAGGGCAGAATTATTTTTTCATTTTGGACCGTCGACCGATGTCCAATATCGCACAAATTGAGTTAATAAACTCTTGAATTTTTTTATAATCTCCTGATCCACAACTTTGGGCTTTAAAAAACCCCAAATTAAAGAATCCAAAGATCCCTTTGGGGGAAAAACGGGTTTACGGGGGTAATGCTACCACCCATTTTCCCGATCAAACATTTAAAATTGACTAAGCTCGGGGGAAATTCTTTGGGGGGATTTTTTATCTATTAAAAAAACATAAAAATTTTGGCAAATTGGGGGACCGGCCTTACTTAACTCTAAAAGGGGAAAGGGGTTTTTTAAACCTAAACCCAAATTCTGAGCCGACCAATCCCAATTACAGTTTCCCCCGAAAATTCCCAAAAATTTCCCTTTGGGGTTTGCTCCAAAAACCCCTACTAGAATTTTTTTTAAAACATACGTAATCCCCTTTTTCTATCCTTTTGGGATTTTCCCCAACACCTCAAAGGGGGCCCAAATTTTTTTGGTCAAACACACTTTTCGAAAATAACCTTTGCAAAAAGGGGTTTTTTTTTTTTATAATAACTGCCCAACGGGCAAAGGGGGAACTGATTCCCAGGGGGGGACTTCCCTTGTATCCCCTTTTTTTAACAGGGGACCTAAACGGAAACGTTAAAGTACTCTTCACTACACTACTGCCATCACCCCCCCCGCCCCCCTCCCACCCGGAATCCGTACTTGCAAAAAAATCCCCCATAAATTTTGTTTTGCTTCTCCGCATTTTCCAGGGTTTTTCCGATACGTCTGCTTGTTCTCTAACCGGGGGAAGGGGCACCCCAAAAAAACCCCCCATCTCTCTTCGTTCTTCTTTTTCTCCACTGCCCTTTTTTTTGCCCCCGATTCAAAAATTTTTTGTGCACCTTTTTTCATAACATTTTTTGGGTTTTTTGCGTTAAAAAAAGAAAAAATTTTTTTAATTTCTTTTAAATTCACTTTTTTTTGAAAAAAAAGTATTTTTAACCAAACTTTGTTTATTGAAGCCCCCCATATTTTTCATACATACATTAAATTTGGGCCAAAAAAAATTCTTAAAACAGTACGCATAAAATATTATGTAGACTATTAAAAAAAAAATACAAAGGGTTTTCGAAATTTCATATTTTAAATTTTTGGGCCCCGGGAAAAAAAGGGGGTTTTGGGGGTTTTTTTATTTTAAAAGGGAAAAAATTTTAAATAAAAACGCCCTCTTTTACCTTAAATTTCTTAATTCTAAACTTTTTTAAACAAACTCAGAAAATTTATCTTTTCCAAAAAACCTCCCCCAAAAAACCTTTAAAAAATTTTAAAAGGGAGCATTTTAGTTAAAATTTTTTTTCCCCAAACAGATAAGAAAATTTTTAAAAAAAAAAAATTGGGGACTTCCTCAAAATTCAAACCCCTTTTTGGGGGTTCTTTTTACCGGGGGAAATTTTTTTATATATATGTACAACATAAAAAGGGAACCCTCCTTTGCCTTCTTTAAAAAATAAATTTTTTTTATTCACAATTTTAAATTTTCATAAAATGAAAAAAAGGTAGAAAAAATTTTATTAAAAGGGGGTTTGTGTAAGCAAATTTCCCAAAAACCCCTCCTTTTTAACCCACATTTTTTTTCTTGATGGCTTGGGCCACATACAATAACTTACCTTTGCCCGTAAATTTTGGGACTTACTGGGGGGGGGATATATTTCTTCGACATAAACATTTCCCCCAATTTTTGGGGAAAAAAAATTTTCTTGAACCGCGCAAACAAAAGTAACAAACCCCGTGCGCCCGGCCCTTTCTCCCCTGTCACCTCCCTCCGCTCCCTCTGACATCTTGTCCAACCCCCCAAAAATTAAATTATTTTTTTTTCTCACGAAAACTCATCAAGGGGGAAAGTTCCTTCCTTTAACATTAAAAATATTTAATTTACAACGCAAAAAAAAAATAAAAAAACCCCCCGGCCTCCTCCTTTCCCCGGGTTCCCACCTCGCCCCCGCTCCGCTCGGGGGCCCATGTTTTTCCCTCACCCCACTGAAAAACTCACTAATCTATCAAGGGGGAAAAAGGCATCACTTTAACATTCACATTCTTTTTTTCACCAAAAAAAATAAAAAAGGGGGCCCCTCCCCCCTTGTCTCCCGTGCCCTCGCCTCCGGCCCCCCGGCCATGCTTTCTACCTCCCCAAAAATTAATTTTTACGAACCCTTTTAAGTTCATTCCTTTTAACATTCCCTTATTTACACGCAAACAAAAGAAAAAAAGGGCCCGCGCCCCCCGCCCCCCCGGCCCCCCTCCCCCCCGCTCCCTCGGTGACACCCTTTGGGTTTAACCCCCATCAGTAAATTTTTTTTCACGTAACTCACAAGAAATTTTTGCTTCAGGGTTAACATTCACATTCTTTTTTAAACAAGATTTTTAAATTAATTTTTTTTCCCTTTTTTTTAAAAAACCCCAATTTTTAAAAAATTAGATAATCTAAAAACCTTTTTACCACTTTTTTTTTTCCCCAAATTTTTTGAAAATTTAAAAGGGAAGGGATTAAAGAATTTCTAAAAAAAAAAACAACTTTTTAGCAAAAAAAATTTTTTTACAAAAAAATTCCCAAATTTTTTTGTTTTTTTTACAGATTTTTTTCCCCCGGGGAAAACCAAACTAAAAAAAAAAAAATTTTTTAAAATTTTTTAAAAAACTTTGGGGGGAAATCATAATTCTTCCACAAATTAGATCACGGGATCAAGAGGGGCCCTAAACTGTTTTAAAAGCTTTATAAAAGGGGGAAACAAAAAGTAAAAAATAAAACCCCCTTTTTAAAAAACCACAATTTTGCCCAAAAATAGTACCTCAAGATTTGATACCCCAAACCCTTTTTTTAATTTTTTTTTTAAGATTTTTTAAACCTTAACTTCCATAAAACTTAAAACGCTTTTGCAAAAGGATATACTCTTTTTGAGAAAAAAACCTTTGGATTGGCGTTTAAAAAAATTTTTGGTTTTTTTCCCTTCGGGGGAAAAATGGGTCAAATTTAAATCAATTAATGTGAAAAGAAAAAATTTTTTTATTTTTTTTTTTTCTTTTTGGAAATACCCTCCCGTTAAAATTTCCCATTCCTAACTCAATTTCCAACTTTTAAAAACAATCATTAGAGCAAGAAAAACATTAAATATTTGGGAAATTCTATTTGATAAAAATTTTCGTTTGAACCACACATTCAAATTTCCCTCCCAAAATTTTCGATCACTTTAAAAAAAAATTTTTTTTTTTAGAAATTTTTTTAACAAAAAATTTAAAATTAAAAACACTATTTTTTTCCCTTTAAATTTAAAAATTTTAAAAAAACAATACCCTTGCCATTTGGGGGGGAAAACATCAAAACTTTAATTGGGGGGTTAAGAAGACTCAAAATTTTTCTTACGTTAACAAAAAAATCTAAAAAAACCATTCCTTTCCTTTTTTTTTAAAAATTTAAAAATTCTACCCAACACACCTATTCATTTTAAAAAATTTAGATTTTTTTTTTATTAAAGCGAAATAAAAAACATTATCCAACCACCCACAAGGGACAAGAAGTTGTTAAAAAAATTTTTTAAACTCCCCCAATTTTAAAAAAGCATTTTTGGGGCATTCCTTTTAAAATTTGGGCCCAAATATTTTAATAAAAAAAACCCTTACAACAAATACAAAAACCTCAACCCTTTTGGGGAACCCCAAAAAACAAATTGGGGGTTTTTTTTCACAATGTAAAAAACTTTACAATGTATTAATTTTAAAATATAGTGTTCTTTTTAAAAAATATAAAGTTAATAAGTTTTGTGCAGTAATGTATGTATGTAGCGTAATAAAATTGGAGTATATTATGCATGGGTGTGCCATTTTTGCCCTAATTTTTTTATTTTTTAAATTTTTTTTTTCTTTTTTTTTTCAAAAAATAATTTTTCTATTTTTTTTACTATTATATATATATTTTTTTTTTAAACCCTCGTTTTCGGGGCGAAAAAACAAAAAAATTATTTTAATCTTGATTTTATTCACATGTTAAAACTTTTTCTTTATTTTTACAAC
>NW_025782635.1:0-32029 GCF_021130785.1 Homalodisca vitripennis
TTCAAACACTTTGTCATTTGCAAGCTCAACTGCCCTTGACTTTCTACCATTATAAGTATACTAATGTTGACAAGGAGATTTTAAAGAAATATAAGGGTATAAGATAATGTAGTATTTACTTGCAAGTTGGACATCTATTTCAAATATTCATTAGTATGTGAAGCAGAATCCAATGAATACTTCAGTGCTGGGTAGACGAGACCGCAGTATGGAACTGTATCAGCACTACAAGATATGTGGTCACCATTCCAACAATCTGTGGAGACAGAAATTTATTTTAGTCTTTCAAAATCTCCTTAGACGAAACTATAACTACTAATTTACATTACAATAAGTAACAACGTTTTACCGATGTTATCATTTCGTTGTTTAATATGAAAATACCCTCTGGCAGAAAATCCTACGTGGCTGTTGGATAGTTGCACCAAAAAGATCTCCAACTGAAACAGTAAATCAATGAGATAGTCGCTAACAGGGCCTACAAGCAGTCATGCATTTCAGACTGTATGTTATTGTGTGTTTGGGTTAGACAAAAGTCTATTTGAGTAAAATTATGTTTTACTGAATTAACTTATTACATTGTTATTGGCCTAATAAAACGTAACAATTGGACGACCATTGTAATGCAATATTACACTGTTAGTGAAATAGTAATGAATAAAGAGCTTTAAATATATATAAAATAAAATAGATTGGAAACATGTTTATTTTTTTAATTCGTCAAATTATTTTGTGCAGTGTTCTTTCTGTATAAAAGTTTTATTCGCAATCTACTAAATTAATAACCATATATCATTCAGTATTAATTATTTTTAAGCAATCATCGTATATTATAAATTATGGATATAGTTTAAAACAACATTTTTTAGAAATTAGAATTGTAATCGAAATGTAAGAAATAATCGTGAAAGAAAATAACTTCATCAATTAATAAATTATGAAGTTTATGAAAATATTTCATACTTTAATAAGTTATATCGTCCACTGTTCAGAATGTTGACTTGTATTAATTATATATCAGCCAAGCACGACACATATCCTCTCTTTAAATCACCTGTAGAGTCAGGTGGTTATTATTTGAAGTTCCAGTTTATCATCTGTTTACCAAAATATATTCTGAGCGATTCAGAAATATTTTAAGAAATATGTTTTGTTTATCATCTGGAAAGAACCTTAAAATGTTGTTAAATTTTTTAACGTGTTATTAGTACTGACGAGCTTTTACCAGGATAAATATAGAAATTTTTTTTAAATTGTTGAAATATCATAGTATAAACACCACCTAAAATTAGCCGTTATATGAGCCATATTCAACAAAAATTAGTAATTGTTCTATATGTAATTAGAAAAACATTTTCAGTATCAATTGCCTTATACGTGTGTCTTATACCTCTCTCGGTTTAGATCAGTCCAGTTGCATTTCTTTTATTGCATTTTTATATTTATTCGTAAGGAAGTTTAACAAAAAGGAGTTTAATGTTTATTAATGAACGGTGATCTGTATCTTTTTTCAGTATTATTGCTCGATTTTAATTTTATTACATATTTTACACTTTTTTGCTTACCTCCGAGTTAGATACGCGAAATACCACTGCAGAGTGATTCTAGAACAAATATCTCCAGGAGAAAATATAATACAAACAAAATAAAATCGTTTTTATAAAGTGTACAACCTTGCATCAAAAAGCACGATAGATAAATACTGTAATATAATTTAGTTTCTAGTTTATATTGTAAAAACATTTTAAGATTTTACCTGCCTCTTCAGTCTTGGGTCCAAGTCCAGGGTCATCATCTTGTAAATCATAGGAGCCAACTCTTCAGCCTACAATGTAGTCCTTTGGTAAGATGACTTGATGGTAAGCATTGCTTACTTCAGGTAAAACAATTGAAATTGATATACTAAAGAGCTTAAAACAACAATATTTAATAATAAGTATCTTCGTACTAAAAATCTAATATCGACAAGATATACCCTATACATATATATCTCCAAGGTAATCTCGCTGGTCATGATTTGATACAAATTAATAATCGTATATTATGATCGTATATAATGTTTGGGTAAAAAAGGTAATGCAATTAATTTTAGATAATATTTTTAAACGTTACTCACACTATAAAGCATTCTTTTAAAGGCTTAAAGGGGTTAGAGTTTGAAGAATATATATAGAATTTAAAGAGCAACAATAAACTTACTATTACACTTATTATCAGAGTGACTTGGATAAAGATGTTTGGTATTCATGGAAGTCATCAATGAATCAAACTAATCGAAAGCAGCATTTTTAGTCTTTTTTACCTTAATGACTAGAAATGATATAATCATTAATTAAATATGCAACGTTAATATTTATATATTTTACACTAGAACATATGCCCTACAAACGATTTTGTATCATACACGAGTACAAGACTTGTATAAGAGGATTAAAAAGACCAATTTATACAATTATGTACTGGGTTAGTACTTCCATCAAAACATCTCTAGTAACGGAGAGAAATTGTTTCCAAAATATATATTTAATCATTAAAAATATTTCATGGATTTCGTCTACCTTTTATCTATTCACTACTAATTCACTTCAAGTTTTATATTGTTATTATAACCATTTACAACATTACCGATTTAGTGACCCGTGTGCTGGAGTGAGACAGAAGAATTAGGACCAAGAAGAATGCCAATGACCAAACCCCATCGTTGACAATGAAAATGATATCATGTTGTGCAACACGGTGGAAAAAGTAGAACAGGTTGATGGTCAGTTGGACGATCAAGGCGAGGATGGCAGCTATCATCTGGTCGCTAAAGAATATGTTTACTTGGTACGTGGCATCACACAGCAACCAGTAGGTGTTCATTAGATTCTTGATCGTCTCATACGGTGGTGTAGCAACTGTAACGTACAGAACATGTTTACATGGTACTGGCATTACATAGCAACTATTATTTATTCATTAGATTCTTGATCGTCTCATACGGTGGTGTAGCAACTGTAACGTACAGAACATGTTTACATGGTACTGGCATCACACAGCAACCAGTAAGTATTCATTAGATTCTTGATCGTCTCATATGGTGGTGCAGCAACTGTAACGTACGTAACATGTTTATTTGGCACTGGCATTACACAGCAAACCAGTAGGTGTTCATTAGATTCTTGATCGTCTCATATGGTGGTGTAGCAACTGTAACGTACGTAACATGTTTATTTGGCATTATTAAAACACAGCAAACCAGTTTCATTATATTCTTGATCGTCTCATACGGTGGTGTAGCAACTGTAACGTACAGAACAAGTTTATTTGGCATTGTTATAACACAGCAACCAGTAGGTTTTCATTAGATTCTTGATCGTCTCATATAGTGGTGTAGCAACTGTAACATACAGAACATGTTTACATGGTACTGGCTATACGTAGCAACCATTAGGTTTTCATTAGATTCTTGATCGTCTCATATGGTGGTGTAGCAACAGTAACGTACGTAACATGTTTATTTGGCATTGTTATAACACAGCAACCAGTTTCATTAGATTCTTGATCGTCTCATACGGTGGTGTAACAACTGTAACATACAGAACATGTTTACATGGTACTTGCATTACATAGCAGCCATTAGGTTTTCATTAGATTCTTGATCGTCTCATATGGTGGTTTATCAACAGTAACGTACGTAACATGTTTATTTGGCATTGTTATAACACAGCAACCAGTTTCATTAGATTCTTGATCGTCTCATACGGTGGTGTAGCAACTGTAACATACAGAACATGTATACATGGTACTTGCATTACATAGCAACCATTAGGTTTTCATTAGATTCTTGATCGTCTCATATGGTGGTGTACCAACAGTAACGTACGGAACATGTTTATTTGGCATTGTTATAACACAGTAACCAGTAGGTTTTCATTAGATTTTTGATCATCTCATATGTTGTGGTGTATCAACAGTAACGTGCGGAACATGTTTATTTGGCATTCTTATAACACAGCAACCAGTAGGTTTTCATTAGATTTTTGATCATCTCATATGTTGTGGTGTATCAACAGTAACGTACGGAACATGTTCATTTGGCATTGTTATAACACATCAAACCAGTAGGTTTTCATTAGATTTTTGATCGTCTCAAATGTTGGTGTATCAAAAGTAACGTACGGAACATGTTTATTTGGCATTGTTCCAAAATTATTTGACCTCAAGTAATGACTTTACACCACTATCGCATCATTTTTGAGACTACTACACTACCTGTCAAAACACTACGAATATGCCTTGTTTGCTCCAATGATTACGGGGAGGGGATAATCAAAGACTGCGATACGTCAGAATTTCACTTAAGGCAACTGCTTCCTCCGCAGACTGCTATCGTGCAACATGCCAGAACATGCCCAAACACGCCTAGACATGTCTATCCTCTGACATGGCACTTCCATACACCTGTGCTGTAAAGTTGGTATAGGCCGAAAATTAATACTGCCAGAGTATAGTGCCTGGCACTGTATAGTTTACAGTTGATCTTTGTATCACATATTTTTATTTGTAATACAAACCCCATTTTTTTATTTTGTTGGAATATGTCACTGCTACTTTTAATATTATCGTCAATAATTGTGGATCACCAACGTGGAAGAGAGTTTTATATCTGTATGTATGAATGAAAACCTGGTCCATATAAATAAAAAACCAAAGTTAAAGCAGTACAGGTAGATGGGAAAATATAATCTTAGTTATGTAAATTATATAATAACCATATATTGTATTTATCTATTGAATTAATTTTGTTTATTTTTAATATTGAATTTTTAAACTGTAGATTGTATTGAAAATATCAAATAACAAACGTAAAAAGGAATTAATTTTATAAAATTTGTATTAGCTGAAATATCAACAGATTTTTGGAAATGCGGAAAGTACTCGTGGTATCTAAAATAATCAGTTCTTTTTTGCCTCATAGCGCTTTACACTTTTGTACATTATTATGAAAAGCATTGGCAGCCGGAAATGACATAGGTGACATTGACGTGACTAGAACCGGAAGTATAACAAGATGGCAGCTGAGTTGCTTTTCCGGTAACAGGAAATGTAAGTAAATATTTTACTCAGGAAATGAAAAATTTTAATGAAGTGCTGTAATGGGATAGGACGTCCGAGTTTCAAAGTTATTTTTATACATTGTATATACTAATATTTAAATCATTCAAAGTTTTTAATGAACAATTATGAATAATGAATAAGTTTTTATCCAATTCATTGACGGTTCATGTTTCACAATTATATGCCGTTTTGATCAAAGTGTAAAGATATGCAACGTACAATAAATAAAACTTAAACATTGTTTTATAAACTGAACTAATGAACAAAATTTATATTATGTTTTATCACAACAACCACCTAAGGACAACAGTCAATCAGTATTGAATAGTAAATAACAATCGCTATGGCAAATACAAGAACGCCAAATCAAAACTAGTACCAGTTATTTTATCGTTTTATTATAAATCAATTGTAATTTACATTTTTTCTATTCACATTATCTCATGCACCTACATCAGATAGTATTTACTTCCAAATTTGTTGGTTTTGCTTGACCATGTTTTGGGTAATTTTTCGACTATATATTTTGTCCGTATTATTATCTCTTATGCGTTTTAAGAATTACGCTAAATGAGTTGAACTATGTATATCAATAGTACAAATAATTATTCGTAATTTAACATCTACTACCTGATATGAACAAACAAATTTGTATAAATTTTGTATCCCACACAAGCGTTATTTGTTCAATTGATACTAAGCACAGTTTAAATATGAAATTGAATATTATCCTATGATTATGAGTTGAGGTAAAATCGTACAGCATCAAAACAATAAGCGTTTAACAATTAAAAATATTTTGTCGTCGTTCCGGCCATTGGATATTACACATATTGTATTTAAGAAAAGCATTACATCACGTGTTACAATGAAGCCAATTTGGGTTGGATTAATGGGTTTTAATTTTTTTCACTTTGAATCATTCTTTCACTAAACAAAATTTTGAAGGCAGGACAAATAAAAGACAGTTTAGTTTACTGTTCCACAAAGTATAATGGGAGTTTAAAGTATAGTTTTAGGACATCTTATAGTTAGGCACGTGCGAATGTTAAAGAGAAAAATGTGTACTTATTATCACGCATCAATTAAAATTACTCACATAGCAACGTACTTTTATCTATGCAATTAATATTTTCTAGAGAAACATTTTTATACATGAGAGGTAAAAATATTATATATAAATACAAAATAAAGTTTCCTTAAGTACGATGTCAATCTTGATTCTATAACATGTGTACACACGTTACATAAACGCCACATTTTATCACCATACGTTTTATTTAGGTCTAGCTTCTTATGAAACATGTTTTAAACTTTTTTTACATTTCTCTATTTAGACGTAATCAGTTATCGTATCTTATAGGCATATGATGTTTAAATAAATTACAATATCGTACTATTTTGTTTTCACTTCAGCCACGTAATGAAGTCCACAGCTAAGTAAGCTCTTTGACATGTTATTTATATCAAATCACGTCCCTAAGTGACTAGAGAGAGGCCTAAACGACTTCCTGTAGAGACTAGACTACAGAGCGCAGCACTAGTCCCTTCCGGTTCCGGCCGTCCCTCAACTCTCTCACTTCTTATCCCCTCTTCTCTTTTTTAACCATTTTTATACATCCGTTGCTGCAGGCTCAACACTTTATGATGCCAACAGAAGTCGCGTTGAACCATTATCTACTAAATCTAAAATAAGGTAAATGCTGTCATATTTATCCCGGTTTATTTTATGAATACAAAATTTAATATTCATAAAATATTTAGATTTTTGGAATTATGAGTAAGACTAAAACTTATTCTTAGCAGAAAACGTTATGTAAATTCGATATTTTTATGAATAACTTTCTTATTTCTTTTATGTAGAAATATTTTGTCGTCACTTTTTTACGTTTTGAAGTAGTTCTTGATTATTATGATGACAATCTCGTTTGATTTATTCTATGACCCATTTAAAACTTCCATATTTGTTATAGTGTGTATTTTTGCCGTATATTATTTTTATCGGTTTTCAATATTGGCAATGATCATTAGATGTCAACATTTGGTCTCCTTAATTGTCTATATAGTTTTAATATTATTTGCTGACAATTAAGTACCTTCATGGAACAAGCAGTTCTTATTAAGATCTGCATTTAACGATCATTTTCTCATGCTTTTCATTTAACGTTTAGGAATCGTAGTATTTCTGAATATTATGAAAGTAATTTAGGATGATTACCTGACTGCATATTTACATACCCCAAACAAGAAAAATCTCACCTTGTTATCATGAAAAGTTTGCTTTTTATATTTCCGAATAAATGTTTGATTTTATTTTTTGTTAAAAATGTTAATTCGAGTATTTTCAAAATAATTTCTTTAATTCAATAAAATAACAAACTATGTTTATCTAATTTTGTATGTTTTAAAGTGGTTCTTGATTTGTTAAGATTAAATTTCTTTTGGATTGTTGATAAACTATTACAATCAAAATATATGTTTTTATTAATTATAATTTGTATTTTAGTTTTAGTAATTAAAGTTTTTCAAATGCTTAGGTAATAATCATTAGATGTCAACATCGGTTTTCCTTGTTTTTGCATTACAATACCTTCAAAGAGGTAAAGTTGAATTGAGAAAAATTTTGGTATTGATATACCTTCATAGTACAGGAGGCTGGTCTTTATATTCTAATCAACCTGACTGAGACGGCACATGCCATGTACCTGCCAGCTAGAGGGAAATCAGGTTTTACCTGTATACATAAAATTACCCGTATAATATCACGTGATCGCGTGACGCTGGGCAGGTCACGTGGTATACACACCGAGTCAATTATTAAATACCTAATGTCAGCCTAGTGTGAAGTTTTACGCTTGCATTTTCCACGCTATAAACACTGATTTGGTGTAAAAGCAAATTTAGGGTGTAACTCTGTGACAAATTACATTTTTTAATTTTTAGAGTACTTTGGTATTATAAGTCTTGTAGTTAGGCACAGATATATAAACAATCATCTCTATTCTAATACACACCCATGTAGCAAACAGAGTACTGGATGTGCACTCTGACTGAGTAATCACACTATGTCACGCCTCGGGCTGGACTCCTGCATTAACATTAGCTGGGCTGAGCCATGTGTTATACATCTTGTATTGAGGTACAGAAATTTACAAAATCATCTGCTATTCCGATACACTCATCTGAAGCAAAACAGTCTAGTTATAATTGTTTTAATTGTTATAATTGATTGCAAGAATAATACGTTTATTCCTTTTTCGTCATAGACCCTGGAAAATATTGATTATCAAATTAGTATCTTATTGGTTTTAGTTTAATTGTTGTTACTTGAATATGAACTATCATTAAAACTATTGAAAATTCTCGCAAAAAGGTTTTATAATACGATAGTATCTGTTTTTCCCATCATGGCTTTATGGTGATTTACAATATAAAGGAATTGTAAATGATTTCACTGATGTATAATACATGGTCACTGTAAGTACTTGAAAATTTAAGGATGTCAGTTTCTAGTGTTATATCTTGTTTAAAACAAAATTAGCCAAAACGGTCTAACTGTTCTTAAGATTAGTGATTAGTAACAATTTTGGTGATTCAATTTTATTTATAAGATTATGCATCAAAGAATGTAATGAAATTAAATAACGTATTGTTTGACAGAGAATTACTTCTATAATGATGCATTAAACTTTTAAATAAGACAAATTAATGTATCTTAACCTCCAAAATGATTTCAAAACTCTACTAATAAGCTCTGTTTTTACAATTATTATGGGAAGGGGGTTATCAAAGACTGCGAAATGTCACTCCTGGCAACTCCTTCCTCCGCAGACCGGTATCGTGCTACATGCCCAAACATGCCCAAACACACCTAGACATGTCTATCCTCTAACAGGACACTTCTATACACTTGTGCGGTAACGTTGATATGAATCTAAAATAATACTACAACAGTAAAACATGTTGTGCTATATATTTTGCTGTCTATATACTGATCCTGGAAACCGTGTGTTTCCGACATTAAATTTGTCAGTCCAATTGATCAGTCAACAATCAGTCTAAACTAGTCCGCTTTGGCTGCCAATTCTGAAAAATGATTAAGCAAGGAAACATGAAGTAGTAAACAGATTAATTACAATAAAGCAATGCGGAGTCACATTATGGTTTCAGTTTATATAAAATAAACCAATAATAACATCAAGGCACACTCCCGTATCTTCCGTGTAAACGTGGAATAAAAGTGCGTGTAGTATCTAAAGTTATCAGTTTCCCTCTTTGGATCCTAGCGCATTTCCCTGGTTTTGAGTAAGGAGTATGAAAAGCATTGGTAGCCGGAAATGACGTATGTGACAATGACGTGACTAGAACCGGAAATATAACAAGATGGCAGCTGAGTTGCTTTTCCGGTAACGGGAAATGCAGGTAAACATTTTACTAAGAAAATTAAAAATATTTAACAACGTTCTGTACCAAGATAGTATGCTATTACTGTTCCAGATTGGCAGCTTGATGTTACATTGTGTTATGGACGAGAAATTGCTAACGCAGGGACAAGTTGGTCAAAATGTATTTATTAAAAATAGCTATGATGCTTTACACACATCTGAAAATGAGAATGCAAAAGTACATTAAGAAACGGATCTAGTGAATTGTAGGAAACCCAGCGCACACTCCAGTGACTAAACCCAGATCCTATGAGAAAAAAAACCTCGTACAGGAAGAGGAAATCCTTCAGAAAGTGTATGTTGTTTTCCAAATCTTAACTTTACTCCACTTAACACTTGGTTTGCGCAGAAGTTGAGTACATGTCCTTATAACTAAGACTATCGTTAATATAACTCATACAGTTAAATATCCAAGTCACTCAGTAACCCACCAGCTTTGTCAATGCAACCTTTAATCAAAAAAGAGTGATAAGAGTTTAAGTATAATTTTGAGTCATCTCATAATAAGGCTCATATAACTTTTGAAGAGTAGCACGATACCTTTTTACTACAATTGAATTAAAAATTACTTCAAGGAATGACTTGCTTTTTATTTATAAAAATGAATTTTTTTGGAACGATTTTAGTGATTATTAAAAAGTATATTTAAATAAAAAATCAAATTTCCTTAAGCTATTAATTAATAAAAATAGTCACCATGAAACTATAACCCTATGAAGGCTGTGTAAAAACTGTACAAATTTCACACTATATTCAGCCGTTTTTATTTAGGCCTAATTCCTTATGGACACATTTAAAACATCTTTCTAATTTTTTAAAACTTCTAAGATATGTTATCTGAAATGGTACTGACTTTTTTTTTACTAAACTATGATTTTTTGCCATTTTGTTTTAACTTCAGTCAGGGTAATGTTTTTACGGCTAAGAAAGCTCTTTGACATGTTTTATATCAAATCACGTCCCTAAGTGAGTAGAGAGAGGCCTAAACGAAACGACTTCCTGTAGAGACTTGACTACAAAGCGCTTGTACCAGTCCCTTTCGGTTCCGGCCATCCCTCAACTCTCTCCCTTATTATCCCTTCTTCTCTTTCTTCACCATCTCAGATCTCAAATTCCCGTCGCCGGAGGCTCAACACTTTATGATATTAACATAAGTCACATTTAAGTATTTGAATAATTATATTTGTTATTGTGTACTTTGTATATCACTTAACATAACCTTGCTTATTAAAATAAACTTGGGTTTTTATTTTCCACTTAAAATTAACTAGCTAGCATACAATGTACCAATAATTTGAAATTTCTTGAGTAGGGCTAAAAACAGGCATCGAGGTTAAAATCTTTTTAATTTGTAAGTTATTGTTCTTACAATTATAGACATGTAAATAAGTTCTTATGCCTTGCTACAAAATATTTTGAACGTTAAGAGTCTTTTAAAGACCTACAGATGTATTACTATCTTTCTTTATTTCTGTTTGTTGATGCGGTTTTCCGACAGAGTCTTGATTATTATTTAATGTGTGGTTTTAGCAATATATATAGAAAAATGTTACAAATTGTTCAATAATTTTTAGGTATACACCCGTCAGTTAACATCAATGATTCCATCACCAGGTACATCCCCAAATTTTAAATAATATAAGTACTTATAAATTATTTTTATGAATGCCACTGTTTCATAAATATTTTGTCTTTCAAATATCCAATTGATCTTATTCTCTGTTGACAAATCTATGTACGAATATTTGTCTAAATATATATATTTTTTTATTTCAAAATATAAGTAGCTTATATATCAAAATTATCTTCTTTTAACGTTTTAAGTGGTTGTTGTTTTTTATAGGATAAAATTTTTGTTTTTGATTGTTGATAAACTATTACATCTAAAATAGTTGGTATTACGATTAGTTCAATACCCATTAAATATAAATATAATCTATATTTTTGTCGTGTATTCACAACACACACACACACACACACACACACACACACACACACACACACACACACACACACACACACACACACACACACACACACACACACACACACACACACACACACACACACACACACACACACACACAATACACACACACACAATACACACACACACACATATATATACAGTCTCGTTGACGGTTAAAAATGATTCCTTATGTTGGTAATATAATACATAATGTACATGCAAATTACCAACATCAGGAATCATTTTAAACCGTCAACGAGACCGTACTATTAAACTAAAATCAGCAACAATACAAGTTATTTATGAAAATAAATTGAGAATTTTAAACCTTTGTTTTAGCTGGAATTTACTGAACCTAAAGAATTTCAATGTTATTTATTAATCGTAACTTCAAAACTTTAATTCAATTAAACGTTGCAAAAGTATATAGCAATATAAATTGCTAATACTATGAGTGAATTACGGGGACCTAATCCCATTATCACGCAGATATACGAGTGCGAGGTTGCCTTAGTCAGCGAGCAGGCGATGTTACGTCTGTAGTATGCCTTTGAACAATCATCTCTATCCCTGAGGTGATCAGTACGGCTGAGACCTAATGCGAGAAAACGCTCTTTGGGGATCATGAATGTAGTTTTTGTGCAGTTGTATCGATCATGCGGACAATACGAGGGATATCAATCAATGTACGTTTTCAATTTTTAACCTGCAGGCGTCTTTGTAACTTTGAATTTGCATTAAAAACAATTATAAAAAATAGTATATAAATATATACCATTACTCGACCTAATACATTGTATTTACCGTTCTTAAAAAAAAGATTTAGAGGTGTAGTAATGGTGTACCAAGTTTTATTGCTTTATCTGTAATCGTTCAGAAATTACGAAGCCCTGTGCGGGACTTGTTAACACTCTGTATAAATTATATACCGGTATTGAATTTGAATATCTCTCTTGGTCAAAACACTGCGGAAATATATTAAGCCCTGAAGCATGAAATAAACTTATATGTGAGCCACTTATTTAATTTTATCGTAAAAAAATTGTTTGAACTTCTGTAGGCTACATTAAATGTAGCCATTTTCAATGTGGACATTAAAATTTTTCACATTTCTAGAATAGAGTTGTGGGAAATAAGACTTAATGGTATTATCATTGGTTATAGTATTGCAAAAGCAAATGTGAATCTACTATTAAAAATTAACCATTTGTTTTTCCGCACAGAGAATAAAGTGTGTGCAATTTCGAATAGAGTTTGGGTAAATGATATTGTATGGTATTATCAGTGGTTAGAGTATTACTAATACAAATGTGAATGGGGTGTTTTGCAAAGAGAAATATGAGACGATTGTGCGCTTAAACAATGAGACTACAAGTATACACTCGATGTTATTAACAGTCGTAACTAAGGATTCAAATAAAGTTTTGTTAAGAGGATTCGGGAGGGATAGGAAAATATATGAACGACAACAGTTAAATCTCACCTAACTTATCTGAACGAACATGATAATGGACACAGCAGCAGCACAATTCAGCTTCATGCTTAGTAACAGACTCTCCGAAGAGGATTGCATCTTTAATTTCTTTATATCATTAAATTATTTTTTTATATTATTATTTTTACTTTGTATCATAAATGACTAGGTATTATTTTTATATACATATGTTAAGTACTATTACTTAATAATATGTACTAAATTATATTTTACATCGAAATATGGTAACGTAATAAAAGTTTGTGTTGTTATAACAGTTTATTGTACAGACTTTAAATGAACTAAGAAATAACAAACCAATATGAAGGCTCATAGACTCTCATAATCAAATATTCACTACGCTTATGTTACAGTGAAGAAATAAGAACACTGTACCATAAACGGAAAACTTCGTTTATGCATGGTCTTGTACATGGGCTGTTTTATGTTTTCTCTCCACAAACCTCAGTTAATGGCTCAATAATAATGTTTACGAGCCTTAGTTGCAACTTAACTTGTTTTTATTTAATGTTGTCCCTAAAAAACTTCATTAAAACTGCCATTGTAAATAATGTTGGAGATTACTAATATTTTTCTTGTGTCAGTGATTTATTTTTTTAACTGAACTTTAAGATGTGCACGTCATAAAAAAATAATACACGGTAGGATTACACAACACCACAAGTCGCGTAACGCCTTTGCTGAGACTTCATGTAAAATTCCAAGTTCTGTAGCTTAATTTACATTAAACTAAATATGTGTTTAGAGGTTAAAATAAACAAATCTTACCAAAGCGTTGTGGCACGCCTAAGTCAGGAATCACAACCACTATGTTGTTTGTAAACTTCACTAACTGTATAAACACAACACTAATCATTAAAACTACGGAATACAGGTCACAATACGTCTTCATTCGTCTACTAACCACCTACGACTGACCAGAGGGCACTCCTGAGCACTACCTGAAGAAGAGATCAGATTACAGATCTCGAAACGTAGTGTTACTGATGTCTTGTTTCACTGAACGACGGCAAATATCCGAAAAAATCCTGTTTCCTTCACAATCCTTCCATCGTCAAAAACAACCTTCAAACAAAGAGTGTGTTTCTATAGCATGTGTTAAAATGTTGTAAAATTGTTCTCAGTTTCCTTACAAAATTTATCAAGTGATTTCCTAATTGCCATTATGTTACCTATAAGACGACTGTAAACCTGTTCCCAACCGTCAGTCAAATCACCAACGTCGACCTCGGTTTTCCCTGTATGTAAATGAAGCTCCATACAAAATTTCGAAGATCAGCTGTTTGTGCCAACAGATACATAGCTTCGGTGTTGATCAGCTAATTACACTTTGTACTTTGTACAATCGATGTTTCTATAAAATATATTTTAAATCAAATCAATCGCGGATCAGACAGCGTTAAATCATAATCGTGCTTGACAGGTTCTATTACACTATAACCTCTGTGTTGCAGATTATATGTCTGTCACGTATGACTTCATATTTATTTTTGGTTGTGTTTACTTTCAAGCGCTTATCTTGATATCTTACATGTTCAGTGTAGGAATTTATAACCCATTAGTGCAACCATAAAGACACACAGATATGTACAGTAATGTATTAAAAAAATCATTTTGCCTTATTTTTTATTAGAACATTCTCGTACGGTTGATGAGTTGGGGTGTGACGCCCATTTGTACATTTCACACCACTTATAATTGAAACAATTCAAAGAAACAGAAAATATTCGATTATATACTTAAATAGTTCAATTATATACCAAACAAGAACCGATTAATGAATGCAGATAGAAAATATTATTAATTAAATTAGTACAGAAACTAAGATAATGCGTATTGACAATGGAGAAATGTTTCTCATTTCCAGCCATGAGAAGAGAATCCAAAAATTATAAATATAAATCTTAGATATGTAATGGATCATAAAACTTTTGACAATTTTCAAATTTGCATTAAAGAAAAATACTTTAAACAAAGGACGCATTAGCCGCACTTAAGGCTGCATAGTTATCAGTTTTGTTTTTAAGGGGTTACAGTTTGCACAAATGTTTTGTATAGCTAATTATAGAATCCCCTGCCACCCAAATAGTAATAATGAGTCCTTGAGGCAAGTCTGTTCCTTCAGTTTACGACTTATAGTTCAGAGATAATATTGTTTAAATGTTAATAATTTTAATATGATTAATGTTGAATGAATTCCAAACCTTTTACATTCAAAAAGATGTCATTATGTAAGGCAGTTGTGTTCTAGGCAATATAAGAGCCCAGTCTCCGTGACGATGAGTATTTATGCGAGTCTCTTCATGATTAACGATTAATCTGATAGATACAAACAATTCCCTCCCTCCAATTTTCAAGAAATCCTGCGATTATACTGAGATTGAGGGTAAATGATTGGTTAAGATTCTGAAAATGTAATTCAACAAATTTAATTTTAGTATTAACAGCTAAAGCTGTAGAAATTCTCAGCTGTCTTTATTAGGACTTTAAGTAATGTAGAGTAGCTCCCACTTTGTTTGCAAGTTAACTCAGAGACCAGTGGTTTTAAACATTCGTATGGTTCAAAAAGCGTTTAAATACTATAAAGAAAGTCTTTCATAATGACATTAAAAACTCTTACTAAATACTTAAAACAAATTTTAGTGCGGCAGATTTTCCCAATCTAAGAAAGAATAATATTTTGGGTATAATGAAAGTTCACTAAAGTACAAATATCTAATTAAAACGAGCTACATGAACTACAATTTAATAATCAATTTATATAAACACAAGTACTCATAATTGTAAAAACTTTAAAATTACAAATTAATTTTTAAAATGATTTTAATTTTTGAAAAGAGATTGTGACTTTTTACAAAACTCATATAGTAATAGACGTTTTTAATGTGCAAACGGTTTAATCTCTGAAGAGGATTAACTTGAATACCTCAGAAACAAAATATTCTAATTTCAATTTGGAAAATAATAAGCTTTATTCGACTAAACCCTTTGCTGCAGGAAAACGATTCTTTTCCTTATGCATATAGTGCATATTAATCCTTTTTAATCCTATAATTTAATAAAGTAAAATGATCTTAACCTATAGAATTTACAGTTCATAATGAGTCGTTATAGAATGTTGTATGTTTAGAATATTACCTTTAAGTTTATATTTATGGCTCGGATAAACAAGGTTTTTACATTACACGATTCCAAAAATAAGAACGTTGAAATATATTTCTATAAGATATACTGCTCAGGATTCTATGATACGAGTCCAAATATAAGGACGTTGAAATATATTTCTATAAGCTATACTGCTCAAAATTCTATGATACGAGTCCAAAAAAAGGACGTTGAAATATATTTCTATAAGTTATACTGCTCAGAATTCTATGATACGAGTCCAAAAAGAAGGACATTGAAATATATTTCAATAAGCTATACTGCTCAGATTTCGTCTCGCAATTAATGTGTGTATGATTCAAACTTGGCACTAAAAATTATTAAGCTTCAAACTTTTCAATGTATTATTTTATAAACGCAGTATTTCATGCACGATACTATATAAAATATTGTGCAATACCGTTTTAACGTCTTCAAATATTTAATACAAAAATCAGTATGTTATGAAGACAGCTGATTTATTTGAAGGAAAACGTGCTTGTACAAAGTAATTATTGAGCGTTTGCGAAGCTTATCCGTCTAGAACTGGAAAAATTTTATTTTTGTCTGTCTGTCGACGCGATATCTCGAGAATGCATTTACTTACATATATTATGCATGAAACGTCATTTCTATAGAGGCTACATCATGTTCAATGTTTATGAAATTTGACTGTGCGTAAGTGACCATTTTTACAATAGTATTATGAGTAGCCAGATTACAACGAAAAAATTCCAGAACAATTAAATTTGTAAACCGAGTACGATCATATGACACGTTAGCACGTGGTCTAGACCCATGCAGCCCGAAATATATCGAAATGTGTCTTTAGAAATAGGTAATTTGTAGATTTATTGTAGAAATTTACATCAAACTTCAATTATACATTGACAATAATGTGTTCTATAATGCAATCTCCATCCATAGAATTTGGCTGAGCCTTATTGCAGTCCCAATAGAAGTTCTCTAGCTGGAGATGTAAAGATTTCTTGTCCGCAGGTGTTTTTATCTTTACGCAGGAGAATTCAAGAATAAAATGAGACTATAAACTTGACATTTTGCTTTAAACTTCAACCAATTACGCGGCACATGGTATTGGTACTCTTATCTTACTAGACAAGATATATTTAGTATATAGCAGAGTCCTCTTCAATTAATTTTGGTAAAGTCATTAAGTTTGTTTTCTTATGTTAGGGTTATACAGAAAATAATAACATAATTTTATTAGGATGTAATTGGGGTACTAACAGTAACCTCTATCAAACAAATCCTATTAATGCCACTTTAAAAATATATGTTTTTTGAATTTAAATTTACTTTTGAAACTGAATTCTAAATTAAAGTATATTGTATAGAAATATTTAAAAAAATTATAGTAAAAGCCTCAATGTAGTCGACATGTATACAGTTCGCTATAATATAACCGAAGTAGCAGTAAAAATTATATATGCATGGCTCGATCATGTACATTCAAAATAATAAAATGGTTATATTTTAATTAAACTTAAAATTTAACAAACATAATTATATGTCAAATTGAATCGCTACTTGTTAAAAGGGCATTAGTCCATTTTTTTTGAGAAATTCACTTTTTCACTGTTTTGCATTCTTCAGACATAGATTCATCTAACTGTGTTAGAAAGGCACAAATCCACAACATAGCATAAGCTACAGAGCTTGTTTGGTATTGAAAGTTTTGTTAAAATGGCACTAGTCCGGGACTTGTGCCCCTTTAACAAAACGTTTGTTGGCAGCACTGTCTCCAGCTGTGTTGTTTAGTTTGTGTCTCAGCTGTTTCCCATTCCCAGATTGTTGTTCCAGACTAACCTTCTGAATTTTAAGTTTATAACTTGCTTTTGTTGTCAAATGCTTTGTGTTTAACATGTCAAACGACGGTTTTCCTGTTTTAAATGACGAAGTTGCAATTGAAAATAATATTTCAAAGAAGAGGAAATATGATTTTTGTTGTATGTAACAGATTCTAATCAGTTTTCAAAAGTGCAGCAATTCTTTCCTGTAAGGGGACATAGTTTTCTACCATGTGACCGATATTTCGGTCTTGTAAAAAGGCAACTTAAGAAATATGACAGGCTCTTCACCCCCTATGAAGTCGTGGAGCAAATTGTTAAAAGCAGCATACCAGGAAAGTTTTTGGTTAAGAAAGTAAACTGTGATGAAATATTGGATTTCAAAAACTGGTGGGGCAAGCATTACAGAGACGAAAAACTTGAAAAGAGAGAGTAGGGTTTGCTTTGGTATTAGTAAACTATACCACTTCGTGTATAGGTCAGACTTAACACATTGACTGCTGTATAGTTTTAGGAAATTTTTGCCAGAAGCTGAAATCACCTAACTGAAAAATATTTAAGTTTGGCCCTCAGAAAACTAAATGTATAACAATAAAAAATGGTTCATAACAAAATTTATACATTTTTATGACATCATTATTATAAGCGGGTTTTCCCGCGCTTAGCATTAGTGCAAGATATGAATATTTAAAATAGTTTATTTATGCGTGAATGTGTACCTTTGGCTGTTTATAGTTGAAATATGATGTCCAGTTGTGTTTATGAAGTCTCTGGAAAGCAATTAATGACGTCGTAAAGTTGAGCGGGAATTCCCGCGCCAAGCACTGAGCGAGCACATACCATGTCGTTATGTCATTTACCACAAAAAGAATGTTAGAAATCAGTGGCCATTAGTGTTTATATTTATACCTATAACTATTTAGGAAAAAAACAAAGTATTTGTTTTATATACATATTTACAAAATCACCCAACATCCTCTTTTGACACTTATTCTTGAAGCTGCGCATGGTACTTGTTGTAGCAACCCAACGCACACAGTGGCGGTTCGCCAGGGCATTGCGCACACATGTACACAGTTTCTTTGCGCCTTCCTTGCTTTAGACACTGACGGCATCTTTTTCCTAGAAGTCGTCCTTTCTTGTCAAGCGCAGTGGTCTTTGAAAGAACGTGCAGCGGGTTGCGTGGAGACCGCACTGGAGGAGCTTGTTGTTTGGGAGGTAACAGAGCATCAATAACCTGTAAGCGAAAATCATACAGTTGCATAGTATTGGTGTCATTTGCAACATTGTACAACTTGTGGGCATTTACCATTATCATTTGTAGAAGATGTATGAAAATCTTCTTGTACCAACGTACAGATTTATGGTCACTGGGGTAGTAGGCGAGCATTTGGTCACTCCTATCTACCCCCTTCATGTTGGCATTGTACTGGACAATAGCCATGGGCTTTTCTCGTTGCACATTACGTCGATTAGATATTAGCACAATGTTGTTTTCATGTTCAGTAGATAGATATGACACTATCCGCTTGTCCCTCCATTTGGCCACCATGACTCCTTCAGCGTATCTTTGTATTGTCTCCCCCACCTGCAGCTTAGCTGTCTTGACGTCAGCTGGAACATGCTTCCTGTCGAGTCTGAGGGTGCCAGTACAGTATGTTTTATTTGCTAACAACTTGGAGGCAAGAGCAACACTATTATAGTAGTTATCCATATATAAGGAATGGCCTACACCAAGTTTCCCTCTCATTAGGTGCATAACCACCTTAGAGGCGTGGCCTTTGCCCCCTAACTCACCTTCACCACCAGAATACACTGCAAACCTAATCACAAGGCCCTGAGGCTCACAAAGGGAGTACAAAATTTACGCCAATATTTGTGGCGCTTTTCCCCTTGATATACTGTCGAAAGAGCAAACGCCCTCTCCACAGCACCATACCCTCATCAAGGGAAAGTTCCCTGCATGGATAATATAAATCGTCCATTTTTTGATTGAAATAGCTAACCAACATGCTAATTTTTTTCAATCTGTCATCTTTGCCCTCTCCTTCTACATTTCTTGAGAAATGCAGACATCTAAGAATGAGCAAAAATCTATCTCTGCTCATTTGATCTCTGAAAACATTTAATATCAAATAATCTGGATGTCTTCCAGTAGTCCTGGTAACGGTTCAATCTGATGGTTCCCATATGCAGTAGTAAACCTATAAATACCTTTAATTCTGGAACAGTCAAATCTTGCCATTTGTTTATTCTTGAGTGTTCTCCAAGATTTGGCTTACCATACACTTCAAATGCATATATGTTCGATTCTCGAACAATATTCTCTAGGAAAATATCATCAAGTACCAGAGTAAACCAATCTATTGGCTTGTTGTTACCAGGTACTGGTACTTTGAACCTACTTTCTGCTGTAAATGGTATACGGCGAAGTCCCTTGTGTAAAGGGAGACCACGAAGGGTTGAGATGGTCATTATCTTCATCCAAATTGTCACTTTCATCTCCACTCAGGTCATAGTCGCTGTCCTCACTTATGTCTGATTCACTGTCACTAGAGTTAGCAGTGTCATTATTTTGTCTAGAGGTCGAAGCAGCCATTTATTATAATTTAAAACCCTAACACAATAAATAAAATGTGTTATTAACTAAGAACAACACCCCAAACTAAGAAAATTACGAAGCACACGATCAAAACTAAACGAAAGGCGCTACTCGGAAACTGAAACTGCACAAAAGTGAGGTTATAGCCGATACACAGTGCTGCGGCCGCGAAACAAACTACAAGCAATGCTAACCACAGACTGAGTTGTAAACAATCAAGGGTGCAAAAGCGCGGGAACTCCGGCGCGCAGCACGGCGGCGCCTGGCTGTAGCGCGGGAACTCCCGCGCGCCGCAGGTACGCCTTCAGCTCCAACCAGACTTGCATACCCGGGAGGGAAAATTCCCTTGAAGGAAGCCAAGGCTAATGACATCAAGAAAGCTCTAAAGTATGTACCAGTAGAACATCTGGAATTTTATAATGAAATTGTAAATGGGCCCATTGGAACAGCTGAAGAAGAAGATTTGAGTACCAGAGGTTGAGACCTTATAACACATTAAAAGTGACCAACTAATACTATGGCTCAAAAATATTTTCTCAAATCAAATTAAATGTTTATTTTGTTAATTTGACTAATTAATAATCCAAATGCTATACCAAACTACTAATGTAAGCAATAAAAGCATAAGTTTGATCATAAATGGTTTATTTTTTTATCCTTTTTTAGTGCATTTTGTTAAAAGGGCACAAGTCCATAGTTTTAAATAATTTAATAAGTAATATAAATGAACAAAAAAACACCATATCTATTGTTTCAGTAATTAAAAATAGTAATAAACTAAATATAACTAAGAAGATATAAAAGATAAAGTAAATATTTTCCCAAACAAGATGGTTTTTTGTTAATTCCTGACAGTTTTACCAAATGGACTAGGGCCCTTTTAACAAATCACGATTCAATTTCATTATAACATGTTACTATTTGGATAAATTTACATAAAAATCATAAAAGTTTGTATTCAAACAATCAGTTTTCGTTTTTTAATTAAACGTTCTTTGAAAAATCCTAAAAAATTTAAAAAAATTTGATAAGGTTGGTACCCTCACAGGATAGTGTCCGAGCAAGCAGAAGGTGGATGGTGTAGGGATGACGAGAGGTGAGCTGTCGCCCTAGGGAGCCTAAGACTAATGTGTACCACTCTGGTCACTACACTACTGTAACCGGCACCGTGCAGTCTACCTTTGTGTTTGAATGGCTTTAGGAAAGTAAAACACAACACCTTTTACAATGTTTTAAGAAAAAAATATTACTGACTTAGATACACTGACACAGAAAATTTCGATTTCTTACTATGACTAAAATAATGCTTATACAGAGTTTGATGTTTTGAATATTATTTAGGGTTTGGTTAGTTTTGGAATGGGTGGGGAGTGTTTACCCAACTCATTATATAAGCGCACAACCTAGTTTATTGTGAAATCGATGAAAAATTTCCCGTTAAGAAAAAATGGATAGTCAGCAAAAATAGTTTTAGTTGGGTCAAAATAAGAAGCTATTGAAATGTATAACAATATTGAACAATCATCTTACCCTTTTATCATACCATTGTGTTTTTGCACCACAATTCAACGCTCAGACACAAACCAAAGTCAAATCAACATTAGATAACCACATAAAGACAAGCGTTTTAGCAATTAATGGTGATTTTTTTACCTCGTTGTCTGACGATGATATAAATATTACTTTTTTGTCTTAGGGTCATTATAAGTAAGCTAACGTAGAAAAATAAAATATTATAACTTTTGATTCTCCCTCATTTAAAACTCTACCAAAGTTAGCACGCACGCTATTCCTTATTAAGATAAATTTTGTTATGTATTTCAAGAAAAAGCGTATTGTGTGGCTTATGCAATAGAACTTGGCTCTGATACACTATATGCTCGTCACAAGAACTTAGCTTTTGTTAAAATCCAGCTCTAACCATCTGCAAAGGAATCTTTCAATTAACTGAGATTGCTGTCTTTATCCTGTCTTTATATTTCTGAGGTGATCATGTACTGCTTGTCCAAGTGTGTCTTGCTTCGTGGCAGAGAAGTTCACCAATAAGAAACCAGAGGCAGGGACAGCTTCAGAACTCGGAAACACAGACTGACGTTGTCTCAACACCTCCCGCAACAAGTTGGTGTCAGACTAATCAACAGGCTCCCTGAAAGTGTAAAAAATTCAAACAAGTCAATTTAAAACTCGTCTCAAGCGCGTTCTGGTGTCTAAAATGTGTTACTCTGTTGAAGAATTCATGATTAGCCGCTGGAAAATTTAGAAATCAAGAAATAAACGCTGGATCTGATGTCGGAATTGATGTGTCTGTATGATTTATAAAATGTATATCTGACTGATATAAAATGTGCACACGGTTGTTTTACAAAATTTATTAAAGTTTACGATTGCAATACAATGTCAGAAATTGTTTAAATGCAATAAAGATATTATTATTATGTTACTTAAATTCTTATTAAATTATCCTAATATTGCTTTATTCTTGTAATTAATTGTTTGAAACATTTTAAAAAGAAGGCCATTCATCCTAAAAATCTAGTAATTAAATCTCAATTATCAACATTTAGAAGTTTCGTTTCAGTATACCATACAAATTAAAGTACATATCTCATATGTTAATTTTATTTTACTCATACACAAATTGTACACTAGCTGGTACCTGCGGCTTCGCATGCAATTATATAAATCGAAGACCTTATAACTTAGTACTTAGTAAAGGTGCATGATGTTATATGATTGAGTTCTATGGTTCCAAACGTAAGTAGCCATATATCAGGTGCACATTACTTGAGTAATCATTGTTAAGAGGGTCAAAGCTTAGCCTGACTTATATCATGCTTTGCATGTATTCGTGAGAATTTCTGTTTAGAATTATTTATACTTACGTTACCATAGCAGTGTTTACCTTGTTTTTTCCAATCAAAAAATTCACATTCATAAGTTTTTAGAAACCTACATCGGTCAGAGCATACCTACCGCAGCCATATTAGAGTTTGCCTTGTTGTCTCGACGAAGAAAAAATATATACATACTTACGACTGAGAAGACGTATTATGCTCTAGAAGGGAATCCTATCTAACTACTATCTATTTCAGGTATGAGGCGGAATCCTTGTTAAGTTCATGCAACACTTTTATAAAAAGTATGAGACATGTTATTTCTCATAAACCTCTGTTAAAATACCATATCACAAAGTTAGGGAAACCCACCAGTTGGGAGTAACTTATGTGAAAATATTCCGTTTTCTTCAGTAATATTGATTTTATTACAGTTTATAATTATTTACATTGCATTAGATGGTGTTGATTCGTTTACTACTGGCGCAGTATGTAGTAAAAGTTAAATATTAGCTATGCTTTGATATCTGCATTCCACTACTGATCAAGCCAAATATCCTTAATACTTTACTTATTTGTATAATAATTTGCTTAATATTTTCCAAAATTGTAATGTTAAGAAATGTTTCACCCACTTTGTTTGAACTTCAGTAAAGTCCCCATTGCTATTTAGTGTCAGTTACGTTTGCATTATGAAACATTAATATTATAATTTTTTCCGAATTACAAAATATTCCAAGTAATATTTTCAATTTTTCTCTTCAGTTGGTTTCGTTTATATACCTCGCTCGAATTTCAACGAATATTTCATAAGAATTATTAGCCGAAATGGTCTCGCCGATCTCGAAATTAGCGGTTTAGCAACGCAATTGGAGATTCATTTTCATTTATCAGATTTTGCATCAAAGAATAAAGTGCAATTATAGAAAGTATTATTAACAATAGATTAGGACAATAGTAATTCAATAAACTTCTAGCTTTGTAATAGCTAATCAACTTTAATTAACATCCAAAATTATTTAGGCTTTGGTTACTAATACACACATTTAAATTATTTTTGAGCCTACTACACCACCTGTCAAAACTCTACTAATATGCCCTGTTTTACAATTACTACGGAGAGGGGGTGATCAAAGACTGCGATACGTCAGAATTTCACTTACTTAACTCCTTCCTCCGCAGGCCCGGTTTCGTGCTACATGCCAGAACATGCCCAAACACGCCTAGACATGTCTATCCTCTAACATGACACTTCCATACATCTGTGTTGTAAAGTTCATATGGGGTCGGTCGAAAATTAATAGTGTCACAGTATAGTGCCTGGCACTGTATGGTTTTCAGTCTATCTTGTATTGGTCACTGTAGAAATAATATACCTCCATGATGTTACATTTTTTCGAGAGCGTCACTTCTACCTTTTCTAGGATCATCAATATTTTTACTTTCATGAGAGTTTTAACTTCATAACACAAAATTCTGTATGACTCACTGGCTCATTAGCATAAATTGGGAATGCCGATGGCCGAGCGGTCTAAGTCGTTGGATTTTGAGTCTGCGTTAGAGATAGACCGTTGCATTTTTTATCAGTAACATCAACCTCGTACTGTATCAACTCTCCCCCTTATTATGTTTGATAAGATCCTCGCACAGGTCAGTGGCCCATGAGGACGGGCAGAATAAGGCTTAAATGGGGATCGGCCTGTCCTTTATTAAAAACAAAATAGTTTAGGCAAATTTTAATATTAATTAAGGACATCCTGTTCTTGTATTGCAGCTTAAATCTGCTTCTATAACCAGAATCTAATGAGACAAACCGTAATCGACACAGATAATAATTCCAATATGATGAGAGCGAACGTTTAGATTGCAAAGAAAGTCAACGAGGCTTATTCTCAATCAAAGTCATGGATCGAAAGGGTATCAAATCTATTTGCGTGATTTAGCTTTGATTTGCGTATCTCAGAGGGTTACGTAAATCATTTTTCTTAATTAGGTTTGAGTTAAGATCACAAAGGGGTAACCAGCTCCTTTGCTTAATTTACCTTTGATTTATGTATCCTAAAAGGAAAACCAGTTGCTTTGCTTAATTTTGCTTTGATTTGTGGATCCCAAAACGTGGACCAGTTGCTTTGCTTGATTTAGCTTTTATTTATGGTCCTAAAAGGACAGTGTTAAAAACAAAAGGTAAAATAGTAAAGATCGGTAACCCAGTTTGCGTGTTCCTGTTCTTATGCTTACACTAATGTCTTCGGATGTGAAGCATAAAACGTGGAACTGATACTAATCCTGGAAAACACTGAGTTTCTGTTATTGTATACAATTAACAACGTCTTTATTTCATGTTCCCTTAGCAAAACACACAATGCCGTTTAGGCGAGACTTCCTACATTGAATTAGCAGACCAAACGATCAGTCAACCATCAGTTTAAACTAGGGAAAGTGCCAAACCGATTAGAGATTTGTAATAAAGCAGTGTACAGTCAAATTATCGTTTTAGTTAGTCTAAAGTGAACCAATAATAATAAAATGCAAATTCCCGTTTCTTTCTTTTATGCCGCCCGTTTATTCTGTCACTATTATTAAACCAAAACCAGTAATTATACAATTTATATATGAGAAGAAATTGAGAATTTAATCCTTTGATTTAGCTTTTTCCTTTTATTTACTGAACCTAAAGTAGTTCAATATTAGTTATAACTTCTAAAGAAAATCCAAATATGGTTTTCGAATATTAATTTAATTAAAAGTTACACAAGTATAACGCAATATAAATTGCTAATAGTATGAGTGAATTACGCTGATCTAATCCCATCATCATGCAGATATACGAGTGTGAGGTTGCCTTAGTCAGCGAGCAGGCGATGTTACGTCTGTAATAAGCCTTTGAACAATCATCTCTATCCCTGAGGTGCTCAGTACGTCTCTGAGAGGGAGTAATGCAAGACAACGCTCTTTGGGGATCATGAAACCAATGCATGAAAAATGCATAATAATCAATTAAAAACAATTATAAAAATAGTATACAACTATATACCACTACTCGACCTAAAACATTGTAGTTACCGTTCTTCACAAAATATTTATAGGTGCAGTAATGATGTACCAAGTTTATTGCTTTATCTGTAATCGTTCAGAAATTACGAAGGCCTGTGCGGGACTTTTTAACACACTGTATATATTATATACCGGTATTAAATTTGAATATTGCTTTTGGTCGAAACACTAAAAATATATTAGGCCGTGTAGAATTCAATAAACTTATATGCGAGCCACTTATTTAATTTTATCTAAAATAAATTTTTTTGAACTTCTTTACATTAAATTTAGCCATTTTCAATGTTGATTTTCAATGCTCATTTCGAATAGTGTTGTGGGCAATACTACTTTATGACATTGTCATTGGTTAGAGTATTAGAAACACAAAATGTGAATATCTCTACTATTAAAAATTCAGCCATTTGTTTTTTCCCGCATGGAGAATAAAATGTGTTGCAATTTCAAATAGAGTTGGAGGAAATGAGACTTTATGGTATTATCAGTCGTTAGAGTATTACTAATACAATAATGTGAATGAGGTGTTTTGCAAAGAGAAATAATGAGACGATTGTGCGCTTTTACAATGAGACTACTAGTATATATTCCGATGATTTACAATCGTAACTAAATATTCAAATAAAGTTTTGTTTAAGAAGATTCGGGAGGGATAGGAAAATATATGAACGACAACAGTTAAATCTCACATAACTTATCTGGAACGAACATGATACTGGACACAGGAACAGCACAATTCAGCTTCATGCTTAGTCACAGTCTTTTCCGAAGAGGATTGCATCTTTAATTTCTTTATATCATTAAATTATTTCTTTATATTATTGTTTTTACTTTGTCTCATAAATGACTCGGGTATTCTTTTTTATATATATATGTGTGTGTGTGTGTGTGTGGTGTGTGTGTGTGTGTGTGTGTTAAGTACTATTACTTAAAAATATGTACTAAATTTAATATTTTACAAAGAAATATGGTAACGTAATAACAATTTTGTGTTGTTATAAACAGTTTATTGTACAGACTTTAAATGAACCAAGAAATAACAAACCAATACATAGGCTCATAGATTCTCATACTCAAATATTCACTACCCTTATGTTACAGTGAAAAAATAAGAAAACTGTTCCATAAAAGGAAAACTTCATTTATGCATGGTCTTGTACATGGGCTGTTTTATGTTTTCTCCCCATATAACTCAGTTAATGGCTCAATAATAATTTTTACGTGCCTGAGTTTGCAACTTAACTTGTTTTTGTTTAATGTTGTCCTAAAAAACTTCATTAAAAACTGCCATTGTAAATAATGTTGGAGATTACTAATACTTTTCTTGTGTCAGTGATTTATTTTTTTTAACTGAACTTTAAGATGTGCACGTCATAAAAAATAATACACGGTAGGATTACAAAACACCACAAGTCCGCGTAACGCCTTTGCTGAGACTTCATGTAAAATTCCAAGCTCAGTTGCTTATTTTAAAATTAAACTAAATATGTGTTTCTATAGCACGTGTTAAAATGTTGTGAAAAAATTGTACTCAGTTTGCTTACAAATTATTTATTCAGTGATTAGATTGTACCATTACGGTTTCCCATAAGACTAATGTAAATCTGTTCCCAACCGTCAGTCTAATCACCCAACGTCGACCTCGGTTTTCCCTATATATCAATGAAACTCAATGGAAAATTTCAAGGATCAGCTGTTTTGTGCCAACAGATACATAGCTTCGATGTCGATCAGCTAATTACTTTTTTACAATCGATGTTTCTATAAAAAATATTCAGTTATTATTAAAAAAAATGTATTTTAAATCAATTAGAAGATATAAAATATGGTATATACAGACAGACCGATGAACTGAAAGACAGAATTTAATTTTTTCACTTTGCTAACGTTCAGCTAATAACTAAAAGAAGTGAAAAGTGAGGTTTCAAAAATTCCCTGATGAGAATTTAAAAATATTGTAAATGTAAGCTGAGGAAATGTATTACTCGTTTTGTGTATAGGCTTAACTTTCTATATTTGCTATTTTAGTACTCGACAAAATTCCCGTATAGACGATTTTTAAAAAGCTAGATTTAAGTTGAAGTAATATTATAAGTGGTTCCAGCTCGTAAGGAAACAGAGAAATGGTGGCTTTTAGCCGGTAAGAGTCCTGCACGTCCTGAAGTATGGGATTCTGGGTGTCAATGAGGATTTGCCAACCCCTTGTGTTCAGGAAAAACGCTCTATTTTGTCACGGCCAGGACTGGGGAACTCCGTCGGTGTGCCCATATGCAGCTGATAAAGCAATATCCGTGCACCTTTTAAAAAAGTGTCAATATAAGTACTTAGCAAACCTGAAAAGCCTTATTATGTTTTTGCTTTTAACTAAGAGAAATGATTCCTACTATCTTCCATTACTAGTCTCAGGATGTTTTGAGGTTTTCAAAAAGGAGATGACCCTTTATAACACCTCTAATGGGTTGATTTTATTCTGCAGTTTTCTCGTTGTTATCGTGGTTACCTAAAAAATCAACTTGATAATGCTCGCTAACGATCAGCCCACGGAATTTTTCAAATATACATAATTATTGAGCTAAATTTAATCTATCTATATAAAAGTAACTTTTCCTCAAAACTTAAGGCTAAGAGTCAATTCTTCCTCGAAGACAGATAGAGAGAAATGATTTTTTTCTAGCCCCTCTAATGGTAGGCTTTACTAACGCTAAGCCAATTAATCCTTACTTATTCCAAAAAAATAGTTTAATACCTTGATATTTTTCAAAAATTAAAGTTCTTAATAAAGTTGGTTTTTTACTGTTATAAAAACCTGTGCTATCAAAAACCAATTCTTTAACCAATTGTTTTGAACTTTATTCTAATTATGTGATCATTCCTTCGCAGATTCTTTTAACGCTCCATCTGTCTATTCACTAAGCCGTCGTATTATTTTATAAATAAAACTACCTGTTAAGTAACTTTTATCACAATTCAATTGTTCACTTTCATCACATAGTTCACACTGATAAAAACCTTGTTTTTATAAATGAAGGGAGTAATTTTAATAAAGTAACGTATAAAAAATGTATTCTCCTCTTCAGTTACACTCTAATTATCAGAGAGTACGGCCCAGTCGTTACAGTAAAAGGTGGGAGCCACCCTGATATCTTCCTCCCATTGTTACACAGTACACTAGTATGGCCGGAGAAGCCCTTCGATACGTCGAGACTGTCACGGCTGGGTCACCTTTGTCATTTCTGTCTGCCCTTTGTTCATTCAGCATGCTGATGTCACGCTGTTCTGGTTATACTGTGAAAGCCCTCCACGACAAGCTATCATTAGTTGGGTTTGTAATCAACATATTGCAGTAGAATCCTGTAAACAACCTCTTGTGTACGGACCCTTTCTTATTGCTTTCTAATCATCATATCACCACCATGCGTAGTTCAGAGAATGTGGAAGGTCGGAAGGCTGGAAATTAATTAAAAACCACGGAACGAAAAAATAACAATTTTGAAAACATTACAAGATCTCTAATTTATGGAAGAGCATATTTACAGCTATTAAAACTACATTTTAAATGCCATCGTTTGCACCAATTTGATTAAGAGATTGGGATTAGAAACGTTTCCATGTCAAAACTGTGACGAGCTATTTTTATGGTATAAAGAGGAAGATTTCGCAAAAATTAGTAACAACAAAGGTTTAATTTAAATTAAAAATTATTCTAAATAAAGCTTTTACAAATTATTTTTTAATATTCTATATTTTGACACGAATTACGTTTTTTAACCAAATCATGAAAGTTAACTTAAAGTAGTATTAGTAAGGAATTCCATTATATACAAAAATAACAAAACCACATTTTTTAAAATTTTAAATATTAAATAATTTTACGATAAATTAATAATTTTATAACGTCAATTAAAGACATGTTTACTGTATTAGAAAAATTAAGGCAAAACAAAACAACTTTTTAAAATTAGTTAAAAAATTTACAGATAAAGCGTTATTTAGAAATCTTTTCCCATCAAAATAATGTTACAAAATGTTATTAACTTTGTTTCAAATTGTACAATCCACAGATGGTGCATGCACTTCATGTTATAAAAACTATAAACTTCTACTTTCATTTTTCCAAAATTTTAAGTGTTGTCTTCTTCACATCAATTCATTTAATTTCCTTCATCGTTTTTTTTAATTTTCTTAGAATCTTTTAAACATTTTATAATCAATATTTCTTGTTAAAATTACTAAGATTTTTAAATAACAATAAGGACACATATTATCCAATATGCAACGTTGCAATAGAATCCAGTATTTTAAATGTGAATTAAATAACGCTACTTAGATAATTCTAATTAGAAAATTGAAAATTTCTTTATTTGTTTTTTAAATTGTATAGAGATAGTTTTAATCTTTTATTATATCTTAGCATTAACTCTTCTGAATGTACATTAACACATACAAAGATCTTATTACTATTACCTAAAATTTTAAATAATATTTGGTAAACTTTTTACTTTTTAACGCCCACCTTTCTGTTGCATCTCTTTTGCAACAAAGATTAGCAAAATTAAACCTATTGTCATAATATGGATTTTCATTAAGCAATTATACCGTTGCTAAGCAGATGGGTTTTTATATCAAGCCTTAATTTTACTACATAATAAAAATTAATAATATTGAACTAACCCGTTCCCGGCCATGGCGGCATAGAGATGTTGTGATTCTGTAGTTGTGTACAATGTATAGTTTATGAATGTCAATCTCTTTAATATTTTGATCTTATATATGTTTTGGGAGAACCCCTACGTTGCAGGCCTTGACAATAATGTTTGTAATTGTGGTAGTGTGTTATAGTGTTACGCAGTGAGGAGTGTCAAAGCTCGTTATACATTAGGCCTTGTATACTCTTAGTGAACCCCTCTCAGCCTTGACACCTTTAAAAAGGTTTTCTTTAATCTCTTTAGTGTGGTATAATGTAACAGTGAGGAGTGTCAAAGCTCGTCATACATTAGCCTGTGGTATACTCTTGGGGAAACCCCTCCTCAGCCTTTGACCCCTAAGGTTTTATTTCTGCCGTGTGTATAATCCACAGTGTGAGGAGTGTCCTGTGTGTCACGTTGTAGCCGTTGGTAAAATACTACTTGGGAAACCGCCTCTCTATGCCTCTTGACACTAAGGTTTTTATTCTGTTAGTGTGTATAAAGTGTAACCAGTTTTTTCGGGGGGGAGGAAGTGTCAAGCTCGTCATACATTAGCTCTTGTATTAACTTCTTTGGGAAACCCCCTCTCAGCAAAAAAACCTTGACACTAAGGATTTTTATTCTGCCGTGTGATATAATCCACGGTGAGAGAGTGTCCTGTGTGTCACGTTAGTCCTTGTATACTCGGGAACCGCTTCTCATCCTTTGACAGACTAAGGTTTTATTCTGCTGTGTGTATAATGCACGGATGAGGAGTGTCCCTGTGTGTTCACGGTTAACCTTGTATACTCTTAGAATACCCCTCTCCAGCCTATGAACACTAAGGTTTTTATTCTGCTGTGTGTATAATGCACGGTGAGGGACGTGTCCTGTGTTGTCACGTACCTTTTACTTTT
>NW_025782636.1:0-33912 GCF_021130785.1 Homalodisca vitripennis
CTACAGAAAACTGAAAGCACGGATTTTCAAATATTTAACTGGAATATAAGTAATAAATGATAAACTTCTTGAAATAAAAATATATACATGTTATTCCTGGTTTAAAAGAAAACAGTTTGGTTGTCCACGTTGTCCAATTAAAAAGCGTTATATTCTTCACTGCAATTTTTTTTACTAGTGTAGTCTCGACCTGGACCAAAGCATGCCCTTATCATAACTAATAAGTTTCTTGCTTACATTGCTATAGTCTAAAGTTCTAATTACTTTCAAAAAGCTTCGTTATACTAAATTAAAAGGTTATTTAAAATATGTAACATCCGGAGAATCGTTATAACAAAAGCAACTTAAGATAGAAACGTTTTCTAAATATTAGAATGTTATTTTAGTATGGTTTGTATGCTTACTATTCAAAATAAATTGGTGAGTAATTGTGTTAATTAATAAGTAAATCCATTTTTCCATACGAAAAAGCTTTGTTTGTATTCTCTTGTATATACTAATTATGTAGAATAAAGTGAATTGATATAGTGCGATTGATGATTGATTTGAAAAAAATATTAATACTTAAATTATACATTAAATCATACTATAATTATACATAAATCATAAATAATTATAAATCATACTTAAACAAATGAAGTGTTTAGCTCCGATACACCTGATAAATCAAACTGCTTCTACTTAATAATGTCCGTCTGACCTAGCAGAGATAATAGACCTTACTGTCACTGACCCTCATCTTTGGACGGAAACAGACATAGGTCCCGGACATTGAATATCCGATGTTCATGGACATCGTGAGCAGTAGCTCTCCACCATATTTAAAACATATATGTATTTTACATGCGTATAATAATTCCCTCTTGTAAATCTCCTAATACGACATAACCTCTGGTTTTCACAGAGTATATACATATAAATTGAATAAACTATATCATTTGAAATTTACACATAATTATGTTTGAATGGAATTATAAAACATGTTTAGAATCTTTGTATTATACTCCTAACACTAACACTGAAGCTTACCACAAGATTCAGGTATAAATCCGTTATTACTTCAAGAACCAATATTTTTATAATTTTTGGGTATATTAAAAACTACTACTACTGAACCACTTGTTTCCAAAAGCCTCCATATGTACATTTCACTACCTCTAAAATACCCTAAACTTCCGGTCTCTGGATACTACCGATCTTCTGGAAACCACTGATCTCTGGCAGTTACCGGTTCACGGCCTCTGACAATTTCTGGTTTCTGGGCCTCTTAAATCTCTCGGCCTAATGTAGCAATCTGCCCCTAAGAGCCCTGGTCTCTATAATCTGTGATCAACTGGGATTGCCTTGCCTCTGGCAACTCTTGGCCCATGCGTTCTCATTGTACAAATCTTTTATAGTTTAACCCATTAGTGCATAAAGTTTTTTTTGTAAATTTTTTTTCTTGAAACTAATTTAAATGCATTATTTGCACTTTATAAAACATGGGAAAAATATATTAAAAAAACTTATATAGTTTACTTTTGAAATAACAGCCGTCTTATAAATAGGGACGTTATGCATAATGACTACCTTGGTGAAATTTCAGCCGTCTTATAAATAGGACATCATGCACTGTGACTACATTAGTGAAATTTTAGCAGAAATTTAAGTTACGCTATGACTGTATCTTTCTCCATTATATGTGTACAATATAAAAAAGAATTTTATGCATAAGTGTTTGGATGTCAATATAAACACCATCTAAAATGAAAATATTTATTTCACAGTATTTAAAACGTCTTTCGACGAAATTTACAAATTGTATGATAAAATTCTAAAACATAAGAGGGTAAATAAAATGGAACTAAGCACAAATATAGTTAACAACTCAATATTTACAACAGGTTTTTTGTGAACTACCCATGTTACTTTCTGTTATGGTAGTCCATTAAACACTTAGGATGCAGTCCCACTTTGCACTTTGAACAAATGAACTTTGCCTTTCCAGTACAGTTAGCACATCTTCTCTGTGTTTCATTCTCCAATGGCCAGTGGTCAGTGTTGTCACGTATCACTTCTGGGAGTGGTTTAGGAGATATCTTCCCTTGAGTAGAGGGTTTTCCATACTTTTTCAATATAAATAAAGCCAAATTTCTCCGGAATTTTAACAGTTGGGGAATGGAGTCTTGAGAGGGAAGAAGTTTCCTGTTCAGTAAACCATGCATTGGAGACTGATGCATCGAAAAGGTATACAAATATAGGCCACCACCACTTCCGTTGGCGCATTCGTGTCCTATATGTTGCAATGTTTTGATCAAGGAGATCAACTCCCCCCATTCCTTTTGTTATAAATGGCAAAAAACCGTAGGCTGTTGCACTTGTACCTTTGCTTTTTTCTCTCTTGACCATCTTGTTGTGGTTCCCACATTTAGATTTTCATGGTTTGTGGCCACTGTAACGATATTATTATCATGCCATCTTACCAACATCGTACTCTCAGTAGTTCGGAAGTCATAGGACCCTCTAGGTTCTTTTTTAAGATCTTGAGGACTTTTCAACGGACAATACTCACTTCTGTCAGCTCTCAATGTTCCAGTTACACAAATTCCAATCTCAGCCAAATGTTTTACGAGTGGAACTGAGGTAAAAAAGTTGTCTATAAAAATCTTGTGTCCACTGTTTGTAGGAACCCTGGCTTTTTCTAATAGTTCAATAACCACATCACCCCCAAGTCCAAACTTACTCTCACGAGTTTTGTCAACACCTGTATAAATTGAAAAAACTGACAAGGTAGCCACTGGAAGAGCATATTGCCCAATTTTTGAAGCCAAAACGTATTGGCTTACCTCTGATGAATTGTTTAGAGTAGTGCTTACCATAATAAGGAATCATACTCTCGTCAACTGAAAGATTTTCATCCAGCCCCCCGTGTTGGGCAAAAGCGGTGTTCAAGATTTCTATGTATGGTCGTAGCTTGTAGAGCCTATCAGAATCAATCTTACTGTTGTCATTCAAGTGGAGGAAGCGTAAGATTTGTTCAAAGCGGTTGCAACGCATACTTTCAGACAACAAAGTGGGCACATCATTGTCCCTTGACCAGTACATTCTTTTATTGGGGTATTTTGCGTACCCCGACATAAGCAGTCCACCAAAGAACACAAGCAGTTCATCACGTGTCAAATTCAAATTTACATTTTTTTGTGAAGCATACAAATTACTTTGCTCACAGATCAAGTCTAACAGTTCGTTATTAAAAAATAATGAAAAAAATTCAAATGGCGTTTGGCTCTCCATAGCCTCATCAGAGCAAGGCAAATGCTCACAATTAGTTTCCATTCCAAAATTAGGTTTAGAAGTTTTCCACTGATTTATTTTTTCCTCCTTTACTTTTGCAGCTAATTGTTTTTTTGATAAATGTTTCTCCCTATCATTTTTGTTCCGTTTAGTTTTCTTTCTAGTCGGTTCATTGTCACTTCCCTCACTATCTGAGTTAAAGCAATGCATACTTAGTTTTTTATGGGGGCGTTTTTTGATCCCTTTACTTAACTCACTAGATGTAACTAAATTTATGCTAAGTTTACTTGGTTGTGGATCCTGAGCTGTTGCCTCACGTTCAGTCTCAATCCCTGCAGTAGATATATCATTCCTTTGAACATTACTCATGCAAGAACTATTTACTGTTAAGATAGACTCATCAGGTGAACAAGCAGTTTGAACTTCACATTCACTCAGAAGTAAATTGCGCCCAAGATTGTTAATATTTCCTACATGTTCGTCATCCGAGTTATCACTGTCCACATCGGTTTCTCCAAACTCGTTCGGGGGAACAACGTAGATTAGTCTTTCGACTCCATCATCATCATCATCTTCTAACTCCGCCAAAATATTCTCCACAGTTAGGCTGAAAACAAATTTAAATTAGGTCTACACGTAATGTATTTACGTACATGTTTGTAGAACTTAGCCTATATTTATTTATAACTTAATTTTCATAGGGAATGTTAATTTTAATTTTACAAAACATTATAAGAACAAAAACAATAAATAAGTACACTAAAAAAATGTACTACAGCTGTAAAATAAAAAAGTAGCTATGTGGTATAAAGGTCTGAAATGGTCCTCACGATTGCCCAGTTGCATAGTGTCCCAAAAATGGGACGCTGCTGAATGAATCGCCAAAGAAAGTAAGAATACTGCAGTATTAACATTTATGATGCAACATTCATTTCATTGTATTACTAGTATGTAGGAAATATAGTTAAAGTTACAAAACTATATCTAATAAAATATAAATAAAATAAAACTTACCCTTGGTGTGTTACAACAAAATTGTTGCGAGACATTTCAACATGTAGCAAATTGAGGTTATGTTGAACTCAACTAATAATGTGCTCTGCCTCAGCTGTGGTATCTAGAGGAAGCAGTGGGGCCAACTCCAATTGCTTTTAGACTAAAATATCCCTTTAAAAAAATTATTTATCAAGCGTCTTATTTTTAGGACGCTATGCACTAATGGGTTAATACATTTTACAGCCTATTTAAATCAACTTAAAGTTGAAATTACCAGAAAATTCGATATATTTGAAGTAAAATAGTGGAGTTGGAGACTGAATAGAAAATTGGCACAAGAGTGACGAGATGGAATCCTCTATTACGTAATAAACAGTGGTATCTGTATTTTTTCAATTTTAAATCGTTCGAGGTGGTATAGTCTGTATGGTATATGGTATGGTTATATCGCGGGTGACGCTCTAATCACCACGTGTACATAGAAAAGTTGTGAGAGAATTTTTATTTTGCTTTAACTAATTTTTTCATGTATTATTGATTCTTTCCCTTCATCCTTGTATTGAAGCAGGGTAGTTTAATTATTTTTTACTTTTCAATTGATATTTTTTATTTCATACGTTTACTACTGTTACTGGTACTTTGAAAATTATATTACATGTTGTTGAATTGTTGCAGTATATTATTATTCGTTGTTCCTTTTTTTCTACCGTTAATTGTTATTCATACTGTTATTTATGTTTTTTTTATTTTCCTTTACAGTAATCTTTGTCTTTGTTTCTTATTTAGATTTGGACTATACTGGTTTATTCAGTTATAAATAGTGCCATTACTAATGTTTATGTCATAGTTGAATAATCTAAATATTGTTACGTAAAGCTTATTTCTAAATGGATTACTTTTAAAATTATTAAATAAATTCTAATTGTTGTCTAAATTTTGACTCTGAAAAAAGAAAGATGGGGATATAATTACGTTAGGTCATATTGGTTGTATTGATTTTAAGTTCTCAATAACAATAAAATATGAAAACATTGGGAACTTCCGTACGAAGTTTTTGAGTCCTCAAACGTGATTTGTAGTCTTTCTAGGCATTTTAGTCAATTCACACACATTAACATCTAAAGTTTTCGGTATAGATGATGTCAAATTTGAGTTTTGGGAATATTTTCCACATTAGACATGGAAATTCCTCCGTGTTTGCTTCTATTCCTTCCTTTTGCTTGAGTAGAATGTTTATTTTCATTTTACCTTAAATACATAATATGGTAATATCATACTTTTAGGTGGCATTACGACTGCGCAGAGCGCTGGCTGGAACCACAAACAACACGGTCGTATGTACACCGTCTTCATCTTCCTCTTCACCTTCGTAATCCCGTTATTTGGGATGGCTCTTACTTATTCGTCCATTGCTTGGAAGATGTGGCGACGATCTTCTCCGGGCAACGCTGACCCGGATCGTGATCTGGTGCAGCTGAGAGCCAAGAGAAAGGTCAGTTTTGTAAGTGTCACCAAAAATGTTCCGAAAGCCATTACTTATCTACGTGTGATACATAAGTAATGATTGCTTAACCTAACACACCAAAATAATTAGCGTAATATTATTAGTAGTGCCTTTAAATGGATAATATTCAATTTGTATCTGAATACCCCTAAAAATATAGTTATATTTGTACTGCAGAGGTGAGCGTTTATATGCAAATTATTGAACCCTATTTTTATGTTTGAATTTAATGTGTGTTAGAAGTAAACCAAAGGTAGATGCACGGCAAAACTTTGAATGTTATGTCCTAGGAAAAAATATTAGATGGGCTGAAAAACTCCAATTGGTATTTTTAAGATAATATAATACAACATACTCCAATTACAAAATATGTTAAACTAATAACTTACATGAACCACGATTAAAAAAAGTTACCTTGTATAATATTTCAAATATTCTGAAAAAGATTAACTATATGAAGAATACTCGCTTTAAAAATAATGAGCTTTTCTGATAAAGGTTTGTAAAGAGTTCTTTTCCATGATGATCTTTAATAAGGTATTAAGACACGAGATATTCTGACCAATGCACATAGGGAAATTTGTTGAGAGAGTTATTGGAGGAATACTAAAACATCCAATATCAAACTTCTTGAACAGTAAACTCTCCGTTTAATTCATACAACTTACAAGTGACCTAGTAACAGCGCCTAGTTGCTATGTTATGGCTATCGTTACGTGTCAGTAATTCCGTAAGATATTGGACAGAATCCATTAAAGAAATTCTGATGGTCAATTTTAAATAGTTGTATACAAAAATATTACCCTTTATATAATTATTACCAATGAGTAATAATAATAGGATAGTATAATTAAACACCGATTCAATAACTGTAGGGAGATAACATTCATATAGCATAATTATATTAACATGGTACCAACTTAAAACTGTAATATAAATCTACTTATTTATTTATAAAAAAATGCAATGTCTGTATTATACTTAAATAAAATACTATTCAAAACTGGTCTACATTTTTTAATTCTAGTACTTGAAAAGCTATGAAAATTATCAAGAATTATTCAGTTTTTACACTAAGCAATAATAATTCATTTGTTTTTATATTGTAGAGTTATATTAATAATCCATTGCATGTATTTCATAGCTTGAAATACAAATATCTAAGCAAAATAACCTTTAAAAGCAAAACTCATTTATGAAAATTGATTTTGTAAAACAAGATATAGTAGTATCAAAAATCTAATTAACATTCACAGCATGGAAAGGCTTCGTTAGCGCCTGCCCTTAGCAACTGTGCTAAATTGTTGAAACGTTAAGTGAGGTAAATTAGAAACTTGCAGATTACAGCTAATTAGTCCATTTATACGTCAGGAGTGCCATTAAGGCCGTTATTTAATAATTGTGACCCACAAGCCTATAAGGAAAGTGTAATAATAGAATCTCCAGGCAATTGTCTTTAACAAACTATCCGACAATTAGTGTGCTTACTTTGATGTAATAACTTAGGAAGTGAATTTCATATTATAAGTTTTCCAATTAAGTTTAACAAAGTTTAACCATTACTTGTACAGGTGATCAAGATGTTGGTGACGATAGTAGTTTTGTTCTCGTTCTGTTGGCTGCCTCTCCAGATATTCAATGCCGTCTACAACTTCTTCCCCGCCTTCGCTAACACTACTACCGACACCTCGCGCACCCTCTATGCCCTCTCCTATTTCGGCTGTCTATGGCTCGCCAACGCCAACAGTTTTGTCAACCCTCTCATTTACTGCTTCATGAGTGAAAACTTTCGGGTATGAAACAATAAATATTTATTATTTCTTGTATTTATTTTATATCATCAGTTATTATAGTAGCATGTAATTGCGTATTTATTAAAGATATCTTACAAGTATAGTATAGTATATGTATATAACAAAAATACATGTCGAGGTTTTCTTTCAAGAAGAAATTATGGAGGCTTTGTATTGAAATATTAGGCAAAATTAACTAGCTGCCCTGAAAGCTATGGAAATTCCAATTTCCATTTAAATTAGTATTGTGTTGGCATATTATATCTATGCCATAAAACTAGCATAAATAGTAAATGTAACTGGTTTAAATTTAACAAAAATAAATATATGAATAAGCCAGGAGAGCGAGTTTTCGAAAATCTATCGCAGGACGATTGAGAGTTAATATATTGATTGTTTTCCTTAGTTTTGCACTTTAAAGCAGGAGCACCAAATAAAGGATCTATTAGTGGTAATATAAAAAGTAAAAACTTAAAGTAATGTTTTATTTTACCAGACGAACTTATAGCTAAGAAATCCTCTCTATCACTTAACGCTGGAACCAATGGATTAAAGGTAACTTACGAATCGTGAATAATAGCCGGGAAAGCGGACCGCTTACAAAGACATGACTCATCACAGTCACTCATCCAAGCAGCAGCCACACTCGACGTTGATTGATTTGATTATCTTGCGCCACTTGGCGCCGTTGGCAGTTTTTACATATACATAGACTGTAAGAATATAAAGTGTTAAAAAATCAGATAAGAAATAACTGATTTATTACAAGATTAATTTCTCTTTGCATGCTAAATCTCCACAGGTCTTACTCCAAACCACATGAAATATGATTTAGTGCTAAATTTTAGTTACCTCAATTAACATTCCACAAGCATCTTAAACAAATTGCGCAAACTTCAATAAGAGAATCACATGCTGAAAGTAAATTCATAAAGCAGGCAAGCAGGAATAGGTTACAGCCAGTATAAGAAGTGTTATAGTTACAGATAATGAAATAAAACATAAATTACAAGTAATTTACAGGTACAATAATTTAATACAGCCGGTAATATTTTCTAGAGCATATATTCCCCACTAACAAGTAAATTTCATGGTTAATGGTATAATGCGCGAAGGCAATATAAATGAGAAGTCAAAAATTGAAGATAATATCACAGTCATATAAGTAACAGCAACCCAATGCTTAACTCAGAATAATAATTAAGTCAGAACAATAAAATTTGTCTTTTTTGTGCGGGTCGATAATAGTAACGATAGGTAGCACAATCAATAAATTTGTAAACAAACCAAGTACAATCATATGAGGTTTTAACATGTGAAATTTGTATTCATAGAAGGAAAAAACAACAAAGTGGTAAGTCAATGCTATACATTGGTGACAAGATTTGATTTCAGGGTATTCTAGCGTTGTAGTACTCATGTGGTAAGGTATTTCGAGAAAGCTATAATCTATAAACGTAGTTTCAAGTTTACTTTGTATGAAATGTCATATCTACATAGAGGTAAATGAGTTCTCTGATGGTGCATGTCTAACCATATTTTGATGTTATTGAATCCTATTATTCAGGAGGATGACAAAATTGTTTCCGTCTGCAGGGCTTGTATAAAAATTAATTTTCCTTATTATTGTATGTATGTCCATCTTGTACCTGTCGGCAGGCCATCTCAAAATGTTAAAAACTATATATTTAAAATTGTTTACGTGATCTCAGCGAAGCTCGTTACGGGACAACTGCTGTGTTTTACTCCAACCTTATCATAGAAAAAATATAACAGTAAATATGTACAATACAGAATAAATAACGACGCTAGGTTACAATTGGTAAAACTATCGTATTTTTTCACCTAATCAGACTAATCAGACCTGCCACAGAGACAGTATTTACAAATTGTTTGGTTGTGTTTCGTTAGCTTGGCTTAACTAATAAAGTTTTACATGATGGCAGTGATTTGAATTTAACACTTTTTGTTAAATTGTAAACGAATTTAAGGAAAGTTTTTCTTATGATTAGTTTTGATAACCCTTAAGGTTTAAATCTTATAGTTTACATTCATAGAAATATAAATTTAATCTGTATTAAGTGAATATGTTCACAAAAAATTTCAGATTAATTGCAACGAAATCAAGCCTGCGTATTTACAAAGAAGTTTATTTAGGATACTTATTAGGATTACTTAAAACAATTGTTGTCTCCTAAGGTTTCAAGTTTACGGAGTTTCTAAACATTGAAAAGTTTTACGATCATATTACATGCCGACATTGAGGGTCATTGTTCCATGTGTATTTTCATAATTAAACATCTAAACTAATAATTCATCTTCAATTTGTCCTTTCGAGACAATGGACTCGTATGAAGTGTACCTTTATTTGGCTGATCCGACAGGAATATTTCTTGTTGGTTTCTGCATTATATATTTCCTTTTCGCATTAAAATTCCGTTAAAACATTATTATAGGTTAATAACTATGAGATATTGTATCAGAGATTTTTATTGTATTTAAATTTACAGGGAAAATATTTTTTTATTGGCTACTAATTATTGTAAAGAAAGACACAATATGGATTAATGAAATCATTAATCTTTCTTAAATATATTGCCTGTCTTAAATACTAGCTCTGTAAGGCTAAAAAACGCTATTTTATGATGACGCTTTACAAGTAAACAATGTTTTACTAGTTTATGTTTTGCTACTGTGTTGATCTTATTTCAATGTCACGGAAGTTTCGGCTTGTGTATCTCACGTGATCGCTAATGTACTGGAAAAATTGGCGACAACGGCGTTCGCCAAGGTTATGCTCTCTACTATCGGTAACAAAAGTGACTGAATAACGAGGAAAGATAATATGGGGATTTATTCAACTGTAGAATTCCAGATCCTATAATCCATAGTACTTTTATTTATTTGTAATATAATTGGATAAGTTTGCTATTGTGAAGTACATTGAAGTGTTAGTATGGTTATTTAAATTATATTTTATCGTTATTATAACACTTTAATTATACAATTTTGTACTTATTTCCCTTAGAAAATCTAACTTTCAAGTCAAATCTCTTCGAAATTTGAAAAGCCTTGTGATCTTCAAAAAATACTTTAGTTATGATATTTAATGCATTATTGTAATAGTGGCTTTTAAATATCAATAAAAGACTAAAACTTATCCGTTTTAAATTTTCACCGTCACACTGTATTCACATAAATGTCAACACGGTTCACGGTAACTTTGCAAACATATAAGTTATTTCGTACAATTAAAACCCTGAGGCAACACTGTACAGATGTCGATTAAAACAATCTGTATTATGTTTAACTCGTATGAAGTATAACTTTCCTGGAATCTCAATGTACTGATATTGCAAATTAATCGTAAAAGTTACAAGATAGCTTCAGGAATTAGACATTACTTGCGCACAAAACAATATATAGGATGTTTAAGAACTGTACGGAAACATTTAGGGAAATTGATTTTTGTGTCGCGAAAAACAAAACATTTATCATAAAAACGAATTAGAAATGCTTAGTTTTTATTCTTATTTCATAAATCAGTAAAGATCAAATATGTAGTTATGTGTGTGGTAACATATTTCTTCAATTACTTCTGCAAAGTCGTATTACAACATCCTATATAAAACTATTAGATGTATCATAACGATATGTAGTCGCATTATGATGCTTTATATGGTTCATTACTGTGGGTATACCCTGTATTACTTATATTGCAGCAAGGTGGTGTATGTTGTTCGATAATGTGAGGTACACCGTTGTACGGGAATTCGAAATTAAAATTTGGGTGGCAACTTCTCCATGGGGTTTGGAGTTAACCAACACTCCAAATCTAGCGTTGACTGAAAAAATACATTCTCAAAAAACCAAATAAAATATGGCTTAAAACAAATTTGTTATCACTTTTGAAATAAAGTTTTGTTTTAGATATGATTTCAACCCTTTAATGTTACTTATGGGAAACAACAACACTCAATCTAAAATAAAGCTTTGTTACTGGTTCACTTTATAGAGGAACTTTATTAGAAGTAAACTTATGCTTTAAAAACCTGGACTTTTCTTTTTTTGATCTTACAGATCCATAATATAATCAATTCCGTAATTAAAATATTGACTAATTACTATTTAAGTATGCTTTTTTAAAGAATACAACATTTGATTCCATATTATTAAAAACTTTCAGAATGAGTGAGAGTTCTAAGTGGAGAGACTAAAATGCATAATGAACCCAAAAAACATAACGTATATAGAAATAATATATATATATATATATATATATATATATATATATATAATATTATTATATATATAAGCAAATAAAAATATTGGATAAAACTTGAAAAAAACATAACTTTTTTATATTTTATGAGTAAAATAAAATAACATATGTCAAATATTTATAGCTGCTGCCGGATAATAACTTATATTGCTTTAATTAAATAATTTGTGTAGTCAAATTTTTACATCTATACACCTTGGCATTATTTCTCGCTTACTACCTTCTCACTTCTTCATGCATCTGAAGTAGGGTAACAAATAGACAAACAAAACTTGGACATAAACCAATATCAGCCATACTATAGCTTATGCAATTTTAAAAAGATATATTGTTTACTAAGTGCTATAAAATTAAGCCTTTAAAATATAAATTGTTAAATAGAATAATAAAACAAAACCATACTACTCATTACAAAAAAAATCTGTTTAGTTATTCTAAAATTAAAAGCGAATACAAACACGTACAAAATAACTAGTTTTGAAAACAATGTTAATAAATGCAGTCAGACGAATAATCCACTTAAGCAATTCACATTTGTTAATACCACTAAACTATTAAAACTAATACTGTATCATTTTCCATCTCAAAAATCATTTAATCTTTCTAAATATTCTATGTTTAAGGATTTCAATTAACTGTACCGTATAAATTTAGAATAAATAGTTATGATTTAAAGGTTTGTTTGAAATAATTATGATACGTTTAAAAAACGTATTCAGCGATAAAATATTTCAAACGTTATCATACAATTATTAAATCAAACATAAAATCTTTACTAAACATAATTGTACAAACTGTATAATTTTGAAGCTTCGACACATTTTGATCAATGCTTTTCATACATTTTGCTCTCCATTATAATACTGAACATGCTGGAATATTTGTTAAATAATGACAGATTTTATATTGATTGTGCCATGTGTACGCCATTACTACTTTCACGAAAAGATTACAAATAAACTGGGATAACTATATTTAACTGTAAATAAATATTATTTTAATCTAGAGGTGGAAATATGTTAAACGTTTTAGTGTTCTTGTCATCAATTTAAGTCCATAAAACATTTACTCCTTTATAAATAAATAAACGCTTCAATCGATTCCATATTTTTGCATTAAAACTATACTTTTATTTATTGGCTGAGCGGTAGTGAAGCGAGTTTTATTTTATAACTCGTAGGGTTAGATAATTATCTGCCTGTATGTCTTGTTGTATGTTTGTTTGTCTGTAGAATGGTTATAGAACAATTGTGCATGTAGTTTCATTTATAAATGAGCAACAATGAAATCTATGACGGTACATGTATATTCAATGGATTTGGCAGTGAGTTAGCAAAACAATTAACGTTAGGAGTTAAGATGCAGTTCAAAGTCAGTTATAAAAGTCGGTGAAAATATTTTATTTCAGAACAATTCTTGCGTTGTAGTACTCTCCCTACTTCACCGGAACTTTTATTATTAGATTAGTATTATGATAACTAACTCTATAAAAAGTTCTTTAATATTATATGGCAAGATATCTCGAGCAAAATCGTATATAGGTTTAAAATTTTGCACTGTAATAACTTTTTACACAGATAAAAATCATGGAGTTCGCTGAGTGTCAATGAATTATATCACTCTGTACATTGAAACAATATTTAGTGTGTACTGATAGGATGAAAAAAATGTATTTTCTACATAATGTTTCTCTGCCTATCTGTCCTCAGAACACATAAAGTCTTAAATGAGTTATAAACCTGTAATTTTGCATGCAACAAATTAAGTTAAGCTATACTGCATGCCTAACTATAAACTGATACGTGGGGGGGGGTGGCCCACTCCTACCTTGTAAATAACAGATTTGTGAACGTAAATATATATATATATATACACTGTGTGTGTGTGTGTGTGTGTGTGTGTGTGTGTGTGTGTGTGTGTGTGTGTGTGTGTGTGTGTGTGTGTGTGTGTGTGTGTGTGTGTGTGTGTGTGTGTGTGTGTGTGTGTGTGTGTGATGACTGGCCACATCTGTTTGTTGGTGATATTTCACTAATTCACACGTTATCTAGTAGATTCAGATGTGTGAATGTATAGCATAATATAAGTTAGTGCCCAAAAATATTCAATTTTTTTCTCGAGACTTAACCAAACAATCTGGTAGATTCTGGTTGGTTAATTTATACCATATGATGGTGAGTGACCGGCGACTTTCGTCTTATTTGTTTTGTTTCATTGATAATTAATGTGTTTATAATGAGACAGTAATTTATTTATGTATGAAAATGTAAAAATATGTTACAGGCAGATTTGCGTGACTTGTTTTGGCGGGTCTGGAGGCGAGAGAATAACCGGCAACATCATGGCGGTTCTCTCCGCAGCTCTACGCGCACTACCATAAGCTTAGCTCACCATTCAGGTACTTTGTTTTTTTCAATTAAATACATATTAAATGAATTTTATAATGTATAATCCATCAAAATTTAATTTTGTATCTTATTTTACAATTTAGTCAAGTTAACTTCATTCTAATTTCATTCTGAGCCTTAGTATTGTTAATGCATTTTAAAACGGAGTAGTATTATGAATTTCAGGTCTGTAGTTCATTATTACATAATGTAATAATATATTTTGAATAATTTTAGGGTTCACAAAATAGCGAACTAATGTTATTGAAAATATCGTTCACTTTATGCTTAAAAATACATCTCTCAAAGGCCTTTATAATCAGAAGAAAACTTGTTTCGGCAGACTTATTTAGGTCTCTGTATTTTGTCTAAACATAATTCAGAAAATCTCAAAATATTTACAAGATAAAAAGAGGTGCAATAAGGAAGTTTTTTGGCAATAACTAATTATAAAAATATGAAAGATTCAAAAGATTTTTCTCTTTTTATATTTGTAATTGTAGATTAACGCAGACATAGTTTTTTAAGAAATACTAAATATGTTTTGCATAAATTGCTATTTGTTGTAGGTTCCAGTAAAATATAAATAGTTTTTATTATTAGCATGTTGATTTTTAAACAAATGTGTTCATAAGCTGTAGGTATCAAATAATTTAAATAATAGTATATTAAACAGGTAAATTAATAATTAAGTTTATAATCTGTTATAATGTTAAGTGAAACATTTTTTCAATGAATTTAAATATTGTATCGTTTAATGCATAGAATTGGAGTTCCAAATTTATATGTCCAGTATTTGTAAGAGAATTTTCATCAATATGTTGTAGATAGCGTTCCATATTAGTTAAATTTTTTATACATGTTAAATCATTCATACATTTTAAACATTGAATAATCTCCTTGTGGCAATACTTTTTACATATTATGTTATATGCAATTAGAAAGGTCTCAATCTTAGCTTAGCAGCGACCAATCTAGAACGTGGATCCAGCTTTCCCACTCCAAACCATTGAAGAGCTACTCTCAAGGTTTCATTACTCACCAAGAATGCACAACTATCCTTGGCACTTATTAGTTGTTTAGGAGCATGAAGTTAGTCTGCTTCATTTGCCTTTTCCTTTGTTCCAGTTTATATAGAACATAAAGAGCGAATTTTAAATTGGACAAAGAAATAATTTTCGTACAAATGTTTCCTATTACATTTGCATGTGATAGAGTTATCACTTATGTATGACTCGTTTTTTTTTAATAAATCATTATAATGTTCATTTTGTTCGATAGTTCATTATAGCCATTTGAAATATTTAATAGAAGTCTCTTCTTGAAATTGTATTAATAAATAAATTTCTCTTTAACATTTAGTCACCATCTTGGTTTTGTGTCTAATTCTTCAGAAATAAATAAGAATATATATATATAACTATATAGTGCATAATAAGTATATTTTTTATATTATGGGCGAACTGCACTTTAATTGTATAGATTCACTTAGTACTGTATCAAAAGCCAGTGTAACCGAAATACCATAAAAAAACTTCACGCTACTTATAAATTTGTAGTAATTATTAAGAAATGTGATAAAAGAACGCCAATATCTGAACACACCTAATCGTCCCAAATAGACCCAAAAATGTATATACCAAATAGATCTATACCCCAAAATTATAACGAGACTAAAATTCTAGAGGCTAGAATATTTAAACTTGCAAGAACTTACCTAAAGTAAGGATGTAAAATACGATTAGTACAGGAGAATAAGGGATTAAATAATAAAAGCAAGGGAATTCTTAAATATATACGTTGGAACTCCGAGATCAAAAATATTCAAGTGTTGCAAGAGTAAGAGGCCATAACATTCTTAATTTATCTTGATACTTTGAGAGGTGATAAGACATAAAAGCGATTATCAGCAAAAAATATGTATAATACATTGTTTATTTATATATGCAGTGTATTTGGTGTTCATATAGTGGTATGATGTATGACAGTCATTCTCAAAGTGGTGTATTCCTCTTTATATTATATAATAAAAAAATTGTTTGCTACAAATCGTTCATTTATTATCTAATTATAGAGCATGACCATTTTAATATCTATATTTCTGAGGAGATAAATTTATTTCAGTAACAGCTCACCAATTTTAGGAAGTATCTGAAAGTTTATAAAACCTGCGAATTTTTTGCATTGACATTTTTTTCAAATTTCTTAGCATTGTTATATTTTATGCAATATTAATTCTCTCAAAAGTGCTTTATTATTAGTAGTGATTTTGAGGAGCAATTCTGTGTATTGATTTTGTTTTGAATGTATTATTGCAATTTTTATTTTCTTAAATATCATTATGAATAAAAATTACTGATTTTTTACAGATTATCCCAGATCGTTTCGAAGATCAAAATACGAAAGATCATTCAAAAGCACATCATTCGAAAAACATCCTGACAACAGAAAATACAACGCTGTTCACTCCTACCTTTAGAGAAATGTCTACTTCAATCCAGGAAGATATGAAGTCAGAAAGACATTTCACTATAAATCAGCTAATGAAAGAAAGATGAGGCGTCATCAAATTCAGAAAAAGGCGTTGACTGCAGAAAAGGAAGACACCTTTCCGAGTTCTTGTGTAATTACTTCCATTTCATTTTAGGTTAGGTTTAGGTGGCCTAATCATTTTATCGACACAATGCATAAAACATTGAACTCAAGGAGGGTTTAAAAAGAATTTATAAGGAATGTAAATCCATGCGGTAAACATCAAAATTAAAATAATGTTAAAACTTAGAAAATACAACATTGTAATTTATATAAATTATAGTATATTTTGTTGTTTTACAATATTGCAACAAGTTTTATAAATTTACGTTCAAGTTATTATTGTTTTAAACGTTATAATTGTCAAGTTATAATACAAGCATTCAATAAATATTTAATTCTTTTTACATGTTGTAAGCTATTGTAAAATAGTAATATCTAAGATGTGCCTCTATCATTTTTAAACTAATCGAACATATTAAAAGCATTTAGTACAAAGATTACTTATGAAGCAAGACCAAATATAACGTGAGCATTTACCGAAAATGTAAGATAGAATAATTATAGTTTTGTTTTCACAATTTTGAACAATAAATCAAACTAAATAATTAAAAGTGGACTAACTGTTTATTGCACAAACTGGAAAGTTATTATATGTTATATATTGTACTCATACGTATAAAGATACTAATTACTCAAACACTTACAATCGCAACAAAACACTACTAAGGTTTCATTATGTATACGCATTTAAAATTCAACGTTTCCTTTGAAAGATTGTAGACGCTAAATATTAATGGATCCTATAATGATAATGGAAACTGAATATGTGATGTTGATTTTAACTGTGATGTTTAGTGGTTGTACCTTTTAGCTGTGAATGAATGTATTTTTGTACATTTCTTTTAAATGTAAATATATATTTACTGTGAAAGTTAGTACTATTTTAATAACAATCCTGAAAAAATGCTAATAGATAATAGGGCGTAACATGAAGTTTCCAAAATAAAACAATGGAATATGAGGCAAGTGAAATAGTTTAATAACTTAATAATAAATTCATAAAAACACATAAATAATTTTTAATAGTTGGTATTATGCTCTCTTTGTAAATTTCGGATTAAAATAGAATATAACACTGTTTTCTAACTACAGAATGATCATCCTATTATGCCTACTCTATTATTGTCTAGGCACACAATTTTCACCATTTAATTCTTGTAGTATGTATTAACTATTTACTTTTACATCTATGAGAGAAACGATTATATCATCATATAAGAACAATCAGTTTCAAGATAATATTCGTGAGGGTCTTTTTATATCTTATTATTAAAAATCTAATAAAAACTACAGATTAATTTAATAAGTACTATTCATGAGCATTATATTAATCATTCTCAGTACCGCAAACACATCGCAGGGGTATTGGAGAACCAATTGCATCCACTGCTTTGGCTCCTCAGGGTGAAGAAGGGGTAGTACTAGCTATACTTAGAACTAACGCGAAAAATACATGTGATTCCAATGGAAGGTAAGTGTGAATCATTCTTTCCAAACTAAATTTCCAATCTCTCCTGAAGATATCAATTTTATCTTCATAAAAAACACATGCAACAAGAATTATTGTAGTATTTACCATTTTTACACTTGTTATTGCTAAATTTTTAATGTTTTCAAGGACAATATTCTGTATCCGAAACAACTGAAACTGTAAAACTGTATGGTATTGGCAAAAACAAATCCACAATTGACGCGTTGAGCAGCGTTCTGAAAAATGAAATGTAATTAAATGAAAAATGTCTTTATTTACAGAGGCGAAGATATGACTTAAAATTCCTCTCTACCACTTAACCTATAAACCTCCTCAGGTGTGTTCTGCACTACCTTGTAGATGGGTTGACAGCTATAAAGAAAACACATGTGCTAATCATATTCTTTAATGTTTCTAAGGCATTTGACTGTGTACCATGACAAAATTTTATAGAATTTCGGGAAATGTAGTATCTGTGGAATCCCTTACATATGGCTGGCCTCTTACCGCATCCAAAATTAAGATAATCATGACGTACCCCACAACTATGTTCTTTAGGGATCGATTAGTCCTGATGTATTTCTGTGGTTTGAGTTTAGTTATGCACCAAGGAAAACTAAGTCAATATACTACAAAACAATTTGTTTTAAAAGTAAAACATTAAAAGATCTGGAAATCCTTTCATTAATTACTACATCACTGACTGAATTAGAAAAAAATCAGTTAAGAATGTCACGCCTTAAATGTCATGTGATGCCAGTTTTTTGTGCTGAGTTTTGTGGTCAACAAAGTCGAATGCTTTTGATAAGTCAAGAAACGCACCTCTAGAGGTATTTTGATATTCCAAACTCTCTTCGACGAAGTCGCCCAAACGCATAAGAGTTTTTATAGTAAATTTACCTTTTTTGAACGCAGTTTTCATCTTGAAGTTGGTTGTGTTGTTACCTCACCCAGGAAACAATATGGTGGCTAGCTCAGAGATGGGTCGGGGTCGGTGGTCCTAGAGGGTCTAGCACTTATACTGGAATGGTCTTTAGGGCGCCACCTCATTTGCAAGATACACACACAGGGGGAGAATGAGGAAACTATCCCTGACGCCGGCCGGAAGAAGATGAAATGTCCTTAGAGTTAGAGAAATAAAGGAATATTATTCTCGCTCCGCTGTTGGGTCGGGAGGGTAAGGCCGGCTTTTACACAGTATTACTAAGATCAGGTCTAGGTCGACCCCATGGACCCTACTTACTGTATAACTTATAATCAATACTAAAGTTAAACTATCCAGTACACAACTAGTCTCAGCTCTTCATTAACATTGACAGATTATTAATAATATCGGTTGCTTGGATTAAAATGATCGAATGTTAATATCTACAATCTGTGGTGCAAGTCAACACAATTCTGGTAACTGAACGAGCAGAGAGGATTAATCAATGAGGCACCTGTTTCGATAATTTGAGCTTAATTTAATGCCAAGGCAATAGAAAGTAAAAGCCACTCAATAAATACACACAAAAGAAATCACATGCATCAGGGGTTCATGCCCTAATAAACATTCACAATATATATCTATTGTTCCTGCAAAATAAAAGTAAACCTTGCTAAATTAATGAGAACAGTTCGCTCAAGCAAAACAGAGCTATACCCTAATAATGAAGCTATAAATAAATATACTTTTCAAACAAATAGGCTCTAACTATGTTAAATGATAGGATGTACTAGTTTGCTCGAGCAAAATAAATCTAGCCAATACAGAGATAATTAGCGGTGGCCACCGAAAATAATAAATAGGACACATATATCTTAACAGAGAATAAATAGAACAATTATTAATACATGTTTAAAACGACAATATTATAGACTATGGAAACAGCCAATATACTATTCAGCTTAGTTCATATAACTTCACTCTGGAAGTGGCAAATACTGAGTCTGTTTCTGTGTCCCACACAAAGGAATAGTGGTCACCGATACGGTCGAAAGTTATAATTAAGAGTTAGACTTATCGGTTGAAGTCTGATAAGGTCCGTCCTGGGGCGATAGTGGCATGTCAAGGCCATCCAGGTGTGAAGAGACGATGCCGGCCGACCGGGATGCAAGGGAACACGTCACAGCCAAACTTGTGTCGTCGACCAGAACCCTTAAACATGAATTCCTCATTCCTAATTAAACTATACCATTTAAGGACAACAATTAATCCTGAATTCAGTAATAACATAATTTGTTTGCCAGAAATAATGCAGGTACTACATTGGTAAGGCTTTAAAGCACCGTGCCAAGGACACTTAAACGTGAAACAGTAATATATTGAACATTGTGAAACAGGTTTATTTACATAATATAAGTAAAGTTAATAATAAAATTGGCTATTACTAGTAATAAGTGGAATGCCATTCTCAAGCCAATTAATAGTTTCAGCCAATTGAGTAGGCCACAATCACCTTGAAAAGTGAGTGAATTGAATGGTGATTTTAATTTCAAACAAGAATAAATCATATTAAGCTACTGAGTTATCGTACATATCAACGTACACCAAGTAATGGCAGGGTTTTGAGATAAACATATTTTATGACAAGTATCCAAGATTCAATATACATGCAGGGAGACATTCATTTGTAAATAATATGATTGTACGTTAATATAAATAGTAGAAACTAGAAATAGCCTGAATAAATAGTAAAATAACTTTTAACAAGTAACAAGTATTGATAGGTTACACATCAAACAAATTGGTTCAGCGTTAATTAATTTGAACAGGACCATTCTTATAGGATAAAAATTACGATTAATAAATATAGTTTACTTGGTAACAATGATTTGAAATCTCTAAATTTGTAATACATAAGATTGAACATAAATTAATTTTCCTATACCAGCCGGCCTTAGTCCTGAATGTAATGAAGTTTGACATCATGTTAATCGGTTGATTGCAAGATAACTCTCGGGATAATTGATTCCTTAGATGTAGCAGAATTTATATATTGCACTGTTCTTACCTCAGAGTCCAAGAAAATCCTCGAAATAATTACAAGACGACGAGAAGACCTGAGGGTGGCAAACGATGATCCTCGAACTTCAACTTTTCTTCACAACGTGGTCCTTGCTCGTTAACTACTGTTACGTACATCACGGCTGATAATAGCGCCATCTAGGTCAAGCTTGGCTACTGGGTCAATCTACGGATTTTTAGATTCGCCGGTAAGTGGAGAGCGGCAATATCTGACCATTTTCGCTAATCATTACCTTACGGTGTCGGACAATTACGGGCGCGCACCGCAACTGATTAATTCTAAACGGGGTGATCAGTCCCGTTTCCGAGTGCAGATAAGGCCTATGATTGCGAAACGTTTACAAATACCCCTCTTCCCGAAGAAAATGTCCCACATTTTCTTACTAGGTCTGATAGCTCTTCAAATCCGAGACATGCCAATTTCCAATGCGTTTACCTTGCTGGTCTTCTAAGGCATACACTGTTGGAGATAGCCTTGCAGCCACTACGTAAGGACCAACATACCTTGGTGTTAGCTTGGCAGAGAAAAAGTTTGCCGCATCTGACTGAGCGAAATTTCGCTTCAAGACCAGGTCCCTCACCCTAAATTCCACTGCTCTTCGTCTAAGGTTATACCGATGTGCTCCACGTTGATGGGATTCTTCCAATCTCCTCGATACTACCTGATAAAGTTCCCGCAGACCCTTGAGCTTCTCACAATACTGGTTTGTGTCTTCTACTGCAGGCAAATCCTCGCAGCGAAGAATATCAAATCCATCTCCAGTTGCTGATAGCTCCCTGCCAAAGTTCAGATAGGCTGGCGAAAACCCCGTGGATTCATGAGTAGCCGTTCTTAAAGCAAATCCTAGTTGAGCCACATGACCGTCCCAATTTCGATGGTTGGTGCCCACATATGATCGGAGCATGTTGCCAATTGTCTGGTTTATCCTTTCGGTGGGGTTGGCCTGTGGGTGTCGACTAGCATTAAAAAGAGCTTTTACCTTGTAATTAGCCATTAGAGTCCTCATGGGATTCCCAATAAACTCGGATCCATTATCGAAAATACAATATTTTGGAACACCATATACCATAAAAACATCCTCCTCCAGGTACTTAGCTACCACACTTGAAGTTGCAGTTCTCAATGGTCTCAGGATGGCGTACTTCGTGAAGGTGTCAATGATTACTAAAAGATACTTAAATCCTTTCAGAGACCGAGGAAACGGTCCCATAAGATCGGCAGCAATCATTTGCCACGGCGCGTTGACTCCTCTTCTCTCGCCCAACATTCCCCCTGGTTTCTTCTTTTCCTGTTTCACTTGTTAGCAGGTCTGACACTTAGAAACGTAACGAGCAACGTCGTACCTCATCTTAGGCCAATAGTATTTTGTTTGCATTCTACGGAAAGTCTTTAAAATACCCAAATGGCCCGCTGTAGCTTCGTCATGGCACTCTTGCAAAGCGAACTGTCTTACATCCTTAGGCAAGACTAATTTCCATGAAGAATCTTCCTCTTCTTGAAGCTTTTGGTAGTCACTCACAAGTTTCCAAAGCTCTTGGTCCTTCACTCGCCACTGAGGATAAGAACTGGGATCATGTTGAACTTTCCTCAACATACCCCTGTACCACGTATCCTTCACCTCATCGGGTATCTTCAAACTACACAAAACAGCAGGCGGTTGGTCTTCCTGGTTAGAAACAGCTCTGGAAAGGAGGTCGGGAACAACATTGTCTTTGCCCTTCCTATGGATTAGTTCAAAGTCGTAGGGCTGTAGCCTTAATGCCCATCTTGCAAGTCGGCCCTGCGGATCCTTTAGGTTATTCAACCACAAGAGGCTATAGTGGTCGGTAATTACCCTGAACTTAGTCCCTTCGATATACGGTCGAAACCGTTCCACAGCCCAAATTACCGCCAGGCATTCCCTCTCTGTGGTAGAATAATTTTGTTCTTGACGAGAAAGGGTCCCACTAGCATAGGCAACAACTACTTCACCTCGTTCCGACTCCTGGCTAAGGATAGCCCCAATTCCAACGCCAGATGCATCACATGATAAGGTAAATGACTTGGTAAAGTCCGGACAAGAAAGTATTGGTGAAGCTATGAGACAGGAACGTATATCGTCAAAGGCCTCCTGCGCCTCCATCGTCCATTCAAATTTCTTACGCTTCTTCAACAATGCGGTTAGAGGGTACATTCTAGTGGAAAAGTTAGGTATGAACCTGCGATACCAACTAGCAGTACCACAAAATTGTCGGACTTCTTTCTGGTTCTTAGGTACAGCTAGGTCCAATATAGCTTTTATCTTCTCCGGATCACATTGGAGACCTTTCTCGCTGACAACATATCCCAGGTAACGAAGCTGCGGGCGGCAAAACTGACATTTCTCTCTATTTAGGGTTAGCTTGGCTTCCTTAATCCTTCTGAAGATTTCAGAAAGCACCCGTAAGTGTTGTTCAAAGGTAGGCGTAACAGCAATAATGTCATCCAAGTAGACAAATACAAATGGCTCTAGATCTGGTCCAAGGACATTATCCACAAACCTCTGCCAAGTTGCTGGGGCGTTTACAGAGCCCAAACGGCATTGTCACGAACTGGTACAACCCTCGACCAGGGATGGCAAATGCGGTCTTCTCTTTACTGCTCTCATCAAGTGGAATTTGCCAATATGCACTTTTTATATCTAAACTAGACAGGTAACGAGCGTCTCTCAGCCGATCCAATATGTTGGTAACCATGGGTAAGGGATATGCATCCTTCTTTGATATCTCATTAACCTTCCGAAAATCTACACAGAATCTTTTTGAACCATCCGGCTTATCCAATAACAATATGGGTGAAGACCAGTCGCTTTTCGACGGTTCCACAACACCAAGCTCTAACATCCTGTCCAACTCGTTATTGACTAACAGTTGGCGGGCTGGTGAAAGAGGGTAATATCTCTGTTTAATTGCCGGAGCCTCTCCAGTGTCGATCACGTGCTTCACTTTATCAGTTAGCCCCAAGGTAGATCGTTCATCGTGGAAATGTTGACTGACAAGTTGATCAAGCTGTATCTTCTCTTCTGTAGTGAGATGTTCAGTGGATTTAATTCCTTCGATAGAGAAACAAAATTCTTGCTTGACTTCTGTTCCAAAATCCCATTTACGATTATGTACGTCAGCTACTATATGCAATCTATCCCAGAAGTCAATTCCCAGAATTAATGTATGAGGCAGAGTAGGCACAACCAATACATTCAGATACTCAGTTCTTCCCATTAAGGTTATTGGCAACGTTACCACACCTTTAACTGTGTGTCTAAAACTGTCAGCCACCTCCATATATTTACCTGAACATTCCCTCAAACGGGCCGGAAACTGTTCTAAAAATACTAAGGCCGTCCTTACCTAAAATTGTCTGGGTAGAACCCGAATCTAAAAGAGCTTTAAACTCTTTCCCAAAAATTCTTACTTTCATGTAAGGTCGGGTGTCATGCTGAGAGGTTTCCAATATATAGGCCACACAACAATCATCCTGAGATGGGCGACAAGCAGACCCAATACTCCTTAAATATTTTTGTCTTCGGGAGGCAACAAGTTTTTACTTGGTGCACTCCCTGATCTTTGAGTTTTTTGACTGGCAAGTTGAACAATTAGCTTTTTTCAAGCCAGGAGTTCCACAGCCATAACAAAATACTTTGCGTGCCATAGTACATTGCGAGAACCGATGCCCTAGGCTAGAGCAATTCCAACACCTCAATGATGAATCAGATGGTCTCGAAGTATTTGAGGTAATGGTCGCGAGGTGAGATGTCTTCCGCCTATTAGGTTGTGTTCCCCAAGACAAATCAGGTTCTAGAACTCGTGGATAACGCTGAGGAGGGTGATGCGTCAATGATCTTAAACGACCTAACTCAGCCTTCCTGCCTAGTTCTCTCAGACTTTCCATATCCTTAATATCGAACATGCAGAGCTTCTCCTGTAAGTAAGGGTTTAGGTTCTTCAACACTTGCTGCAACCGTTCACTTTCAGATACTTTAACTGATAGCCTCCCATACAATCCTTCAACAGCGGCCAAGAACAAATCTATATACTCCTCGGGTCCCTGGACACGATTTCTTATTTCTTGTCCCAGCATGTCATCGTAGTCTGGACTTTGGAATACCAACTTCAGTTCCTTACAAAGCTGTTCCCACGAAGAAAGAAACGCGTCCAACAGCCGATCGATACCAGATCAATGCAGTCCCCGTGAACAAATCAACGGCAGAGTCAAACAGTTCCTGGTGAGTGAGACCTCTTGCGCCCCTTAACTCCTCAACTCTCTCCAAGAATGCTCCCACACTTTGTCCAGACTCAATGTCAAATTTCAGACCCCATTTATATACAGGAATTGCTTTTTGTCCCAAAATACCTCCTGTTGACTAAGGAAGATTCAACATTCTGAGTGTGACCCGCCGACACAGAAGCTGTTGTAGGCATCTGAGCTACGCTGATACAAGGTTTTGAAGAAAGAAACAACATCAGCCTCGCAAAAGGTATAGGGATTCTCCGACACGATTTTCTTCGGCAGCTCTCCGTTACTCCAGTCCACATTCGGCCCTATCTTTGTACTCTGCTCTTCCTCCGATGTCTTCTTATATCCCTGGAGTGACTGCAAAAGGTTCTTAGACTTGGTCAACAAATCGGTTTTACGCCGCTCCATGCCATCATTGGCAGACGCTGCAATCGGTATTCTCTCAATCCTAATGTATAAATGATATAGCCTATCATGAAGTCTCTGGAATTCTCGATCCTTGCCATTACCATCATACTCGTCCACCAAAGAACCTAGATCTCCATACTTTTCTTCGCACTTCTCAAGTTCCTCCTCTGTATCTAATTGGTTAATAATACTTTTATCAACACCTATATTTGTTGAAAAGCACTGAGCAAGCCGCTTCCTCAATTCTCCAGCACTGCCCTTATGATCAACTCCCCTAATCTGGAGCTCATACTCTACTTCATCCTTTCTTAAGTAATAGGCCGTCATGTTGAGTGCAGACACCAAGTTCCAAACATTAACAGAAAAATTCATACACAAATACAGTACAGTTCAAAATACTAACTTCAACAAGAAACCTTGTCCCAAACACATCAATATTTACAGTTTACAAAATTACAGCACAAATTAAATATAAAATAAATTAAAAGCTAGGCCCCACGTTGATGGGCGCCATTTTGTTACCTCACCCAGGAAACAATATGGTGGCTAGCTCAGAGATGGGTCGGGGGGTCGGTGGTCCTAGAGGGTCTAGCACTTATACTGGAATGGTCTTTAGGGCGCCACCTCATTTGCAAGATACACACACAGGGGGAGAATGAGGAAACTATCCCTGACGCCGGAAGAAGATGAAATGTCCTTAGAGTTAGAGAAATAAAGGAATATTATTCTCGCTCCGCTGTTGGGTCGGGAGGGTAAGGCCGGCTTTTACACAGTATTACTAAGATCAGGTCTAGGTCGACCCCATGGACCCTACTTACTGTATAACTTATAATCAATACTAAAGTTAAACTACCCAGTACACAACTAGTCTCAGCTCTTCATTAACATTGACAGATTATCAATAATATCGGTTGCTTGGATTAAAATGATCGAATGTTAATATCTACAATCTGTGGTGCAAGTCAACACAATTCTGGTAACTGAACGAGCAGAGAGGATTAATCAATGAGGCACCTGTTTCGATAATTTGAGCTTAATTTAATGCCAAGGCAATAGAAAGTAAAAGCCACTTAATAAATACACACAAAAGAAATCACATGCATCAGGGGTTCATGCCCTAATAAACATTCACAATATATATCTATTGTTCCTGCAAAATAAAAGTAAACCTTGCTAAATTAATGAGAACAGTTCGCTCAAGCAAAACAGAGCTATACCCTAATAATGAAGCTATAAATAAATATACTTTTCAAACAAATAGGCTCTAACTATGTTAAATGATAGGATGTACTAGTTTGCTCGAGCAAAATAAATCTAGCCAATACAGAGATAATTAGCGGTGGCCACCGAAAATAATAAATAGGACACATATATCTTAACAGAGAATAAATAGAACAATTATTAATACATGTTTAAAACGACAATATTATAGACTATGGAAACAGCCAATATACTATTCAGCTTAGTTCATATAACTTCACTCTGGAAGTGGCAAATACTGAGTCTGTTTCTGTGTCCCACACAAAGGAATAGTGGTCACCGATACGGTCGAAAGTTATAATTAAGAGTTAGACTTATCGGTTGAAGTCTGATAAGGTCCGTCCTGGGGCGATAGTGGCATGTCAAGGCCATCCAGGTGTGAAGAGACGATGCCGGCCGACCGGGATGCAAGGGAAACACGTCACAGCCAAACTTGTGTCGTCGACCAGAAACCCTTAAACATGAATTCCTCATTCCTAATTAAACTATACCATTTAAGGACAACAATTAATCCTGAATTCAGTAATAACATAATTTGTTTGCCAGAAATTAATGCAGGTACTACATTGGTAAGGCTTTAAAGCACCGTGCCAAGGACACTTAAACGTGAAACAGTAATATATTGAACATTGTGAAACAGGTTTATTTACATAATATAAGTAAAGTTAATAATAAAATTGGCTATTACTAGTAATAAGTGGAATGCCATTCTCAAGCCAATTAATAGTTTCAGCCAATTGAGTAGGCCACAATCACCTTGAAAAGTGAGTGAATTGAATGGTGATTTTAATTTCAAACAAGAATAAATCATATTAAGCTACTGAGTTATCGTACATATCAACGTACACCAAGTAATGGCAGGGTTTTGAGATAAAACATATTTTATGACAAGTATCCAAGATTCAATATACATGCAGGGAGACATTCATTTGTAAATAATATGATTGTACGTTATATAAATAGTAGAAACTAGAAATAGCCTGAATAAATAGTAAAATAACTTTTAACAAGTAACAAGTATTGATAGGTTACACATCAAACAAATTGGTTCAGCGTTAATTAATTTGAACAGGACCATTCTTATAGGATAAAAATTACGATTAATAAATATAGTTTACTTGGTAACAATGATTTGAAATCTCTAAATTTGTAATACATAAGATTGAACATAAATTAAATTTTCCTATACCAGCCGGCCTTAGTCCTGAATGTAATGAAGTTTGACATCATGTTAATCGGTTGATTGCAAGATAAACTCTCGGGATAATTGATTCCTTAGATGTAGCAGAATTTATATATTGCACTGTTCTTACCTCAGAGTCCAAGAAAATCCTCGAAATAATTACAAGACGACGAGAAGACCTGAGGGTGGCAAACGATGATCCTCGAACTTCAACTTTTCTTCACAACGTGGTCCTTGCTCGTTAACTACTGTTACGTACATCACGGCTGATAATAGCGCCATCTAGGTCAAGCTTGGCTACTGGGTCAATCTACGGATTTTTAGATTCGCCGGTAAGTGGAGAGCGGCAATATCTGACCATTTTCGCTAATCATTACCTTACGGTGTCGGACAATTACGGGCGCGCACCGCAACTGATTAATTCTAAACGGGGTGATCAGTCCCGTTTCCGAGTGCAGATAAGGCCTATGATTGCGAAACGTTACAGTGTTTATCCAAATATTATAGCATTCTTGTCAAAATATTTTTTAATGCGTGCTACAAAGTAGCAAAACTTGGGGCAGGCATGGAACTAGGATCGTCCTTTTTTGAAAATTTGACTCTCTTTAGCGATTTTAAGGATTAAAGGAAAATCTTTTTGTTGAAAATACAAGTTAATTTGTCTCAAAATGTGCTTACAGAAGTTTTCGTGAGACAAATTAGATACAAAGTACAGATAATTTGAGCTTCTGGCTGAGAGCTAATAATTCAATCGAGCTGTTATTCAACGACTGGTGGCTGTGATAATGGGTTTACTGGACTGTGCATTTGCGTTGGGATTTACCTGAGCCTGTATTTTTCGAGGATATAGCTCACATAAGGGAAAAATCGACTGAACTCATTTACTACCTTCCTCGCATCACCCACAAGTTTGTTTAATATATATAAAATTGTATTATTAGTTATGATGCCCCAAATAGTTTTAGAAACATAGTTTTGAATACATTATTAAAGTAGACACATCATATGTATCTGGATTAATTATTTGTAGGTTTCTTATCTCTTTTTAGAAAGAACATATTTGAATCCTTTGACGGTGAAGTATCATTGGGACAGCAAAGACAATGTCCAGCTTCTTAAAAAAAAAAAACAACCTTATTTTCATTGGATGTTAAATAGCAGGTGATGAGAGTGACCTTATCACTAGTCACCGAAAAACAACGCCCCGCCAGTTACCGTGGCTCGTAATGAACACGTTTGTATTCTGCATCCAGATTACGGCGATACCTACAGTATCACGGAACCTGCACGTCCCGTCACTGATACTGTTCCCTTGTTATGACTAAGTTGGTTTTGTGTTATCCAGCTGCGAGAGGATTGTCTGCAACTCTATTTTGATGGAGTTTTCTTTATATGATTTTTATCCTCTTACGTGTTTTGTTTGCTGGTTTGGGCCAGAGCCTGTTGGAAAAACAAAACAGGTTCTCGCTCTAGGAAGGTGTTTCAGTTTGTCAGTGGATAAGTTTAGCCATGGCAGAGACAACACTAAGCATCTGCTTTAAAGTCACTCTGGTGATTGCTACTTTGACCTTTTCGACCATGGTAAAGTTATAGCGGTTTTTGGATATACCGCAGAGTTTATACAAAACACCTCCAGTTTCTTGTCTGTCTAGTGGCCCGAAATACAGTGTCCTTGTCATCTGGTTTTATTTTTATCTTATCTGATTTAGCAGGTCCTTATAATTGCTACCAGCAGCCAGTCATATTAGAAACGCTTCCGGACAGATCTCCTTTGGATTATTTTCTTGCTCGTGTCATCTTGGGCGATACAGAAGCAAGATTTCATACTTCTGCTTTCTCCATTTTAGCCAACCGCTTGTTCTTTCATAGAGCTCTCCTCGGTCAGATAATATAAGCTGCCAGGGACCCTCCTTGCTCAGGTCTGTAACTGTATCCGGTATCGGCGCACCCATGTGGTAAGCGCTCCCATCGATCCCCTTTATACCCGTGCCCATTCCCGTTGCTACACTAAGTTTACATCTATAGTAAACGATATCCCTACCATTGGAAATCCTTATACGATCTGTGAAATCTTTCCTAAACTGGAATCATTTTCATTTAACAATAATTATTCCAACCAAACCTCTATTTCATAATATATCTTGTCTCCTTTCCTCAGACGCAATAGATCAACACCCATAGGGTGTCATCAGACGTATTTATATAAATGGCAAGATACTCATAGGTATTTCCAAGACAATTTATAGAAATTGGATGAAATCAATTCACTGGATTAGGAATGAGAAATAAATACGTCGTGTTCTTTTATTTCAAAATTAGTTCTAAGTATAGAAAATACAATAGGAACAAAATTGAATGTGTTTATATTTTATTAAAAAATATTGTTCATTTTAATTGTCTCTATTTCCTGCATCTTTTATTGTAAACAATATAGTTACTAAAACTTGAATAGAATACCCACATTTTAGTATGCCATGTCTATAACGTGACATTTTTTTGTTCATCTCTTTGGAATGTTTTTATTAAGAATTAAGCAATAAAATATCCTGCTATTTATGAAAACTCAGTTTAACTGTGTATTATGTGAGTCCAGACGGGAATTGCAATACAACATTAACTACATCTCCGTACAAGTTATGCATCCCAAGCGCAAGCATACAATTAGATAAACAAGTGTAAAACAAATGAAATTTTACAAAACGGTATAGAAAATAAAACACAATGAATGTGTTTCTAACGACCTCCCCCAGACACTCGAGCTCTATCTCGACTTCCATTTGTAACCTGTGACCATATAACTAAACTAACTTAAGCACCTAATTCACTTCTAAAGCAATCTGTGTCACAGCGCATTTTCGTCCGTGGCAAGAAACCTAAAACTTTATTTGAAAGGAAATAGCGGCTCGATTATAAATTAAGTTATTAGCTTACTTGCGTTATTTTATTCTCTTTAAAAATATTAATAATAAGCATTTTTGTCAAACCTATGCATTGCGTAGTAATACTAAATCTGTGTACATGCTACTATGAAAAATGTATAATGATAAATTTAAACCATCTCATTATATTCTCTGTGCACAAAGAATGCATAGCAATGATAACTGCTGAGAACATTAATATAATATGAAAATATAATTATTTCTTAAGAATTGTACGATTCTCAGTACAGAATAGTAATACAAAAAGGGTTGAAGTTGCGTTGATATATTTGCATGTAAAAATGAAAAAAATATTTACAATTTGACAAACATTTGCTAAATAAAACTGTGGTACTCCAATGACGGTATAAAATAAATGTGGATTTTAGTACAATATAAAAATACCATGTTCAGGTTTGTCATTTTTTAGTAACCAATGGATTTAGTAACTATACTGTATTTTATACTTAATTTGGAAGTAAATTCTTATCATTTTATTGAAATAATTATTGCACAAATCATTCCTCGCTAAGATTTGTAATAATATAAATAATTTAATCATAAGTTTTAAATAATTTATATGCAAACATTTTCGATTTTGATAACTTAAACCTTAAGTTATTATATGATTTTATACCCTTGAATGGTAATAATGATTGAAAATCCAAATATAAATATTGGATGATATAATAGGATAACATTTTGTCGCATATTTTCGATCGTTAATTTTACAAAAATACAACACTAGCTTTCTTTCATTAAATCTATTCTCTCCATGTTATATCAAAGATCTATGTGTAGTGCAATGCATGAGGTTAAGTATACACAAACCAAAACAAAATAGTAAAATCAATCTTAGTTTTGATGTTTCAAACATTTTGTGTTGAGGTAAAGTTCTTTAAACTGAATAACTAGTTTTGTAATATTAGTGATGGAAAATGGCCTAATTCCTTTTGTTATACATTATTTTAATATTTAGTTTGAAATTATCCCAAATGATTGTAGCTTGATGATTTACTTGATTATATTTACAATTTAAGTTACAATAAAAGAGCATAAAATAATTTAAAAAAATCCTTTTGGGTTTTCAGGCATTTTATGATAAAACAAATATAATTAAATTATTCCTACTAACTCTTAATTAACCTTTTAATGCCAATATCTCGTGCTATTTGTTAGTGTCAAAATTTTCCTCAGAGTCTAAATGATACTCTTGAACTGGAAGTGTTAACATCATTCATTGGATAACTACAAGAATATTAACTTCTAGAAAAAAATTAAAACAATATTACAAGGGAAGTAAATTATCTAAAAACGAGGAAAATAAAAATTATTTTAAACAGTAAAAATTAATATGCCGGAGAGTTATTATAGCTGCAAAGTGCCACAATGTAAACAAAATCAAAGAAAGAAAAAAGATACAATAGACCGTGTGAAATGTTTTTTACAGCCTGAATGGAGAAAGGTTTCAAAAACCAATTCATTTATACCCAGCCTCTGGATGTGGCTGGAACACCTAATGAGTTTAATGAATTGCACGTTTCTGCCCCACGGGAACTGTTCTTAAATGTTTTGGTGGTCCTTTAGTATCGTTGGTGACGGAGGAGGTAACTTTAACTCTAAGTCAGAGATGTAACATTAACTCTAACTCCATGTCCTATAAGAGATCCATGGATATCAATGGCGTATCTACATGTCTTATAACAGTCCTATCAACATTAAAGTCCATTAACCATTCTTATAAATGCTTCGTTCGAGGGGGGAATTTTTTCAGAATTCTTTGAAGAAAACATAGGTAATCCAGTTTAAAAAAAAGAATACCTCCTTGACACTAACAATTACCATCTCATATATGTATTGCCTGCTTTCAATAAAATCTTTGAAAAGCATTTTATGAGTTCTTCCTAAGTTTTCCTAAACTTATCTAAGGCCTTCGACTGGGTGGACCTCGAACTCCTGCTGGATAAGCAATACAGCTACGATGTTCGTGGTAAATCCCGTAGGTGGTTAAAGTCCTACAGAAGAACGCACTGGTACAGGTTTATAATCACTTGCCAGAACCAACACAGCCAAGGTATGCCTGAATCACGGTGAAAGCCTAACGGAAAACATGTCTTTCATCTCAAATTTTCCTAGGATTCGTGGCCATAGCTTAATAAACTTTTAAGAAACCTATTGATAGGTTTTCACTGCATCTTTCTGAAAATGAACGAACTAGTCATACATAAACACCAAGCTTAACATCTAGAATTGAATAACAGACTTAGTGGAGCGAGTAAATTAAAACAAAAATGTTACTTGTTTAAAAAATCTATTTCACTTTAATTTTCGTTTCAGCCTGTTTAGGATGAAGATTATTCTATCACGTAATAATAAACCGATAGAATGTAGTGGTGGAATAATCTGAAAGAACGTAATGAAAATTCTTTCCTATCAATAACGCAATGTGACTTCATCAAATTATTGTACTCAGTTTGTCTGTGAATTGGTTTATTCTGCGGTTTTCAATCAACATACACAATCCTCATAAATATTGTTACCCAAAACAATTTAAAATTTTAAGAATGTTTAATTTATCTTCGGTGT
>NW_025782637.1:0-33884 GCF_021130785.1 Homalodisca vitripennis
ACCCTTTGGGTTTTTAACATTAGTCAGTGTTATCGACAATAAAGTTCACATCTTACATTCTAAAATCTTCCAAAGGACATCATTTACCTTTGGTCCTTGTGAGGAATTCCTTTCTGTTTTCATTATTGTAAAAAATATATACCACTGTTTATTATCTTTTTTAGAATAGAAATAAAGTATCTTTTTGAATTATTTGATATAATTTTATGACGAACTAGCAGTGCACCCCGTTCTTTGTACGGGAAGGACTAAAAAGTAGTAAACCAATTATTATAGTTTTTTAATATTTTATATGTTTATCAAAGTACTAGATTACATCAGGATATAGCTACATGACAAATTAATTTTAATAGTAGGATATTAAAAGGTCAGTAAGGAGGAGAGCTTTGCCTTTTAAAATGTTAAGGTTACTTATAAAAAGTTGAATAATAATATCATTGATAATTCTTTATTGCAAAAGAATATTGCATAGCAACTTTGGTAAACATTTCATACAATTTTGGAACGTTTGATAAAAAGTTAAGATTCCAGCCAAAAAAACCAAAAAAGGATTGAAAAAGAATTGAATGGAACTGAAGTTAAGGATTATCAAAAGGTTAAAGGGCAATTGAAATAATAGCACTCTCAAATCTTCAATGTTATATGTCATTTTAAAACACTTTTAGTTATAAGTAATTATACTGTAGTTCCAATAGCAATTATAGTCCACTAGTCTAGTAATGTTGCTGTCATGAAAACAATGAGATACAATTTACAGTCTGATCATAACAATAACAATCCAAATAGTACACACATATTATAATCCCAAATAATGTTGTAAATTATTAGTTTCATAAAAAACGGCATGTATTAAAAAGTTTAATAAATGTATTAATTTAATTTTGTTTCTATTATGGTGGAAGCATCATGTTTAACAATAACCAGCAGTTTTCACAAGTGAATGGGAATAAAACATAGCTGTAAATTAATATATAATGTTGGCAAGGTTTAGGTATTCTAAATTATTAATAAATTGGAACAGGTTGTGTACTGGATGTTTTGTGTTGTAGGTTGTATTTACTTTTACATTAACAAGAGTAAAATAACAAAAATTCTAACAAAATGTATCATTAAATGGTTTGATTATTTGTGGAATAAAGATATCATACTGAACAAGGTACATTTTGTAAAAATCTCTATCTACTAATACCAATAAAGACAATAACAACTTTTACAAAAAAGAAAAAAGTAATAAAACAATTACAATAGTTACTTGATTACGTTGTGGTAAATAAGGGTGTAAATTTGAAAGGTTGAAATTGGCTTCAATTTGATACTTTTCTTAAATTTTTGACAAAAGAACGTTTTTTTTCTTTGCACATCCTTGAAAGTGGCAAACCTGTTGATGATTTCTTCATTTTGAGATCTTGTTTTAGAATTTCTTTCCCTCGGCAAGAAAGAATGAGGCAAGCTTGAAAGCCAACTAATCCCCCCATGGGTGCTTTCTTTTAGAAGACGATGTCTTAACTATCTTCAAACCGACTCATAGTTCTCTCAGCAGAGACAACCTTGTGACTGGCAGAGACAACAGTATCGCTATAAAGTAAATACTGATGATGAGGGAATCCTGATAGATTCAATAAGGCACCTGTATGGTCCTAAATAAATCCTCTTTTCCAACCCAGTCGTGTCAACATTTTTTTCTTTTTCTTGAACTTGTCAGTCACTGTAACGTCCTCCTGTTCTATCATCTTTTTTTTTTTATTTTCCCTCCCCCCATCATGGTCGAGAATCTTACAACTATCCTCGGGGGTTAGCAGTACTGGTTCTCCTCTGATTTTCTTCTTCTCAGACATGAACATGAGAAATTATCTATTTCCAAGTGATATAGCTTTGTAAAACCATCAAATGAAGATGTCTAGTTCATCTACAATTAATTCCTTGTCTAGATTGTAGTATTGCCACAAAGATTCTCAATTGAAAGATGGGATTAGCATTTTAGGCCTTTTTTCCTTATCATCTACCATCTTCAAAATTCCTATCCATGAGAAAAATAATCCCATCCTGCGACAAATCCATAGCCAGAGAACTTTCTGGAAATACTGTCATTTAGCTGGTTGTAGAGAGAGGTCTAGAACGTTGAAAATAAATATCAACTCTTTACTTTCTTAATAGGTGTCTTCTATGTGCATTCCTCAAATTGCCAACTCGTCCATGGAATCTTTTCTTTTTCTGATTCGTTTGTCTGGTGGGTAAAGAAATGTTGTGTTCTTTTCTTCAGCAAAGGAAGTAATGCCACTTTCAATCTTTTTCTCCCACGCCGAATCTTGGCGCATGAACGCCCAGTCTTTTCCTGTGTTTCTTTAATAACCTTTTTGGGAACTATACTGTAATCAATGGTAGTGTGAACTGAAAAACAAATTGTTATGAGAGACAATATTTTGAACAAAGAAGATGCTATGTGGTATTGTGCTTATATTTTCAAAATCTGTCATTTGCCTCCTAAGGCCTATTGCTTTGGCTTTGGTGTTGTTGTCAGAATTCTTGTCAGTCGACAAATCTTGCAATGTATCTCTTATTGTTTCAAAACAACTCACAATGGTTCGAAGGGCGTCAGTTTTACTCGACCAAACGAGTAGTCTGTACTCTTTTTAAGCGTCTCTTTGCTTCTTTTTCCCCCCTTTTCTAGATTTTCGAGCAAAAAGGTGGTGTCTCCTGTGGCATGACATGAAAACATACAAAATCTTCCAAGAATGAAAAACAAATTCCTCATTTGACAGCATATATCAAGGGACTGCTCTACAAACAAGGGCGAACCTGTGAGAGCAGCACCATACATAAAAAGCTTTAGGGTTTTCTTTTGTGACTAGTGATTTGAGACCTTTGAACTGCCCTCTCATGTTCCCTGCACCCGTCCATACTCTGGGCCTACTATACCCTTTCGGATCAAGGTTTAGGGCTGTTTAAGCATTTCTTTAGCTCTCTAACCAAACAATTTCCCCGGATGTATCCCCACTTGTTTAAAAACCACCTTTGACCCAAGCGCTCTTTTGGTTTAACGTTTGATATTGTAGTTTGTTGTGTATCATCCATGTGCTCAATGTAAGCGAACTATGATAGTGGTTACATTCTTTATTTTTACTCACATCCTGGGTAGAGTCTAGTATAATCGAATAAAATGTTGGTTAAATTCACACTTGTTAACAATTTTATTAAACTACCACGTCACTCATTGTATTGATAAAGATCAAAAATATTCCTGGTAACTCAAGAAATTAGATCCCAGTCTTACATTCTCAGAGCCCTTGCTCTATTCAATTTTTTCAAAGGTAAACTCCTCGCATCATCTGGGCTATATTTTCCTATAAGTCTAAATAACCCTAACAGCTTTCCTTCTAAAAACATCGTTTTGCGAAAGGCAATCATTTCCTCACTCAAGTAACTACAACAATCAATGACAACTGACAGGACTTCTTCGTTTTTTGGTCAACTGCTCTGTTACATTGTTTGAGCAAGGCCTCGAATCTATTCTCTTTTGTGAGATCCATTGAATTCTGGAAACCTCTGCAGATATATGATTTTTGGAAGTCTCGGTGGAGTAAAAAATCTCTTTCTCCTCTATGCTCTGTTCCACCCTCCTGTAGCCGGTTGTTCCCCATACAGACCGTTCAGCTGGAAGTGCAAATAGTGTGCAAGGCAAACAAAATACAGCGTCCTTTTTTTACTGTACACTAGCCACTTCCTAGGTTTCACACTGTTATTGGGCAATATACAATTTTTCCACAGAGGATTAAATTTTCTTCCACCCGTTGAAGGAAATTCTATTGATGATAAGTCTTGATTTTCCAAATTTAGAGCCACATTTATGTCTTCAGGAGAGAGCTTGAAGGTTAGCATATGAAGCTGGATCACTGTGATCTTCATTAGATGAAATATCCGAGTCTGGTTCATCTACTACACACTTTGTTCCGCTCCAAAATTGTCAGGTTCCTGTTCTTCCAGTTCTTGGTTTGATCTACAAATATATACAAAATTTGTTTAGTCTGTGAGAAGTTATTAAGCCCTAAAGCTAATAGGTTTTAAAATTCTCAAAAAATGGTAGGCCTATTGCCTATAACTTCCAACATATGCCTGAAAGAAAATTAACCCTTCTATGCACGCCAATTCTATGCTCTACCCGTCGATAGATAAACAACCAAGAAGCTTCTTAACTCTAACGGGGACTTTGGCGAACTACAGCAATATTCAGGCAGTGAAGAACGTCAAGAATGTTGTACACGGTTATATTTGTATTCCAGTATTTGGGTCCAAACTATTTGGGTACATAACTATTAGGCCTATGTTATGTCCACAGAGTGCTGAACAGTACCAAAATACCTAATAACAGTGAATACGGCAGAACCAAATCAGACTTTGGTTTGACTCCTCAGAATACAAGCTTGGGTAAGTTAGGGCTATATACCATACATTTTACAAGATATTATGGTTTTTAGGTAGGTTGGATACATAAAGGCTTAGTATTCGTGTTAATCGTGTTTGCCTCTATAAAACAATATAACAGCCTGCGCCCTGCGCCTAGGCCTAGACATATTAAAATTTTGACTAAGTAAAAACCGTTTTTGCCCCTTAGGTTTACATTAGTTAGTTATTACAAAGTTAGGCCTACCTTTGTGTTTCTAGTTCAGAGTCTGTGACTTCTAGTAGTGGTAGAGTAATTGCATCAGTCTCGATCTCGCTGGTAGATTTTATCTTGGAAACTTTCTGATGTTGGCTCAAAAAACATCTTCATCTTGGTCTTGGGTAGGCCTACTCGTCAAAGTATGAGGGATGTCATCCAGGGATGTAGATTGGCTTGGGCTTGGGTCTGGAACGTTATTTTGCCATGGGCCGTTGTCGAATTTTATTTCAACCACTTTATAATTGATTTTTAAAATTGTTCTTAAACTTGTAACTATGTTTCTTCTTACAGTGAATCCAACCATTTGTCTTTGCGATGGATCGTGTTGCACATCACTTCTAGGCATTTAAATTTGTACAAACGTTTTTGCTCTCTCTTAGGCATCTTTAGTTTTAGTTATGAACAAATCACAAATCTACAAATAACATAAGACATACCATACGCATAACAAATACACGCACATTCAACCTTCATTAACGTCCGTATCCGAGCTTCTTCAAACGAGACAGTTTTGTTTCTGTTGCAATAGGTACTCAAACTCAAAAACTCACGGACTCTCACATTCACATCAGTACATCACTAACGGCTGTGGATGTGACTGTGACAGACAGCAGACGGCAGACAAGACAGTGTTGCCAGTTGAGCCACTGCCAACCTAATCGCCCCTAAACAAATAAAATATTTCTCTTAAGGATTTACACGGAGATCCTGGAGTTAGTTTAAACGGCGGAATAATATTTAGCTATGGCAATTTTCGATCTTGAATCTTGATGATATGGTTAAATGATTAATCAGTACTCTTAACTTAACTGTTGAGTATAATTCTCATTTCTCTGGTTTATCGTCATGGTTTAAAATGTTAACATAAAAAAAATCATGCCCCCCCAAAAAATTTTGATGGCGCAAATTGCGCCATGCCCCCCCCCCTTCTGGGCACCCCTGGATGGAAGTAATCGTAGCGGATAATGTCTTAGAAATATTATACTTTTACCACTGTATTCCGATTTGTAGATATTAAAAAAACATAAAAAGCGACGTATATAAGTAGATATGAATATGGCGGTTCTAGCTCACTTTTGGGACAGACAGAAATTCCATACAAAATACTGTTTAAAGGACAATAAACGAATCTGTAAAATCAAACAGTAAGGCGGTTCTAGCTCACTTTTTGGGACAGTCAGAAAAATCAATGTAAAATTACTGTCCATTGAACAATAAAAAAATCTAAGAAATCTAACAGGAAACCACGAATGTAAAATACTGTCCATTGAACCATAAACAAATCTAAGAAACCACGAATGTTAAATAACCGAATCTATAGCTGTTTTACTGTTCATTGTAGGCTTCTAATTTCTTAAGCTGTTTTAAATGAAAAAAATCCAGAAATCTTCGAAATCTTTATTCCACGAAGTTAATTGTAACACAGTCTTTATCTTTAATAGTCTTCTTTCCAGTAACAACCAAGTGTAAATTTTTCATTTTTGTTCAATTCTTTAAATCTTTTTTTTCATCCAAAACAGTCAAAAATCTGTTCGGTAAGTGTACTTTATAATCTTCCAACTCGGCAATTATTGTAAGCCCGAATTTATCTTTCATTTTATCCAATGTCACAATTTTATACTTCTTATTTTTCTTCTAAATCAATCAATTTCTTATATTCTTTGAACTTTAAATCACCAACCTCATTTAATTCCTTTAGTAGCTCCATTTACATAAGAAAAAAATATTGAAAAAAATAGTATTATAGAATTTAAATTACCTCCTACAAACCAATATAGTACTATTTTGTCCTATAATTATACTATTTTTTCAATAATTTTAAGTCTTAGTTTACAGATTTTTTCTATAATAAATAGAAGAAATCTATCACTGTTTCACCAGAAATTGTGCTGATTTCTGTCAAATTCAAGTAAAAAATCATTACTTTTTCAAATTCTAAAAATATTGAAAAAATAGTATTATAGAATTTAAATTACCTCCTGCAAACCAATATAGTAAAAATCGCTAGTTAAAATTTTTGCTCTTTAAATATGGAGCGGAAAAAGATAGAGTGGCCCATACTGCAAAAAAGACATTTTCGAACATCACTTTACTCGACATTACAATTCGAAAAATCATCTAAAAAACAAAGAAATTTATAATAAAGAATTGAATTATTTGAGGACTTGGGCTAAAGATAATCAAATCGATGGTCACGAGAAGATGTACAATATAGAAAAATTGCGTGAACTAAAGAAAAATTTTAAGGAAAGTAAAAAAGATCTCAATCTATTTAAAGATGAAAAAATTCAATCAATCGCTGAGAAATTGTCCATTGAAAACAAACGATAAAACTAAGTCTGAAATGATCGAAGAAATTGACAAAACTCTTAATGAGAAACCTGAAAAAATATCATTGATGTAGAAGTTTTTATCCTCAATACATGGTCTTTTCAAGCAATACATTTTAACAAATTTGAACGATAATTCCATGTCAATTTACAAATATCTTTCTATTTTGCGCCCGGAAATTAAAAGTTTTAATCGAAAAATTTCAAGAAAATGTTAAAAATAGTAAAGGATATCTCTCTTTGGAATGCGAATACGAAAGAACTTTAGTGAACGGTGAAACACACAAACGTGTCCAATGTACTTTACTATAAAAGCAGACGAGATCTTTGACATAAACGACTTTATTACTAAGCAATTTAATAAATTAACACATCGAGAACAAACAAATCATCCAAATAAAGGTTCTGGATGGACATTAAAACGCTGCAAACAACTAGTTTTGAGCCTTAACAAACAAACACGAATTTATGAACGCAGGATCATATATCGATTTACCAAAGAAAATCAAAGATAAAAAAAGCTTGTATAAATATAAAAAATAAAGATGATTATTGCTTTATTTATTCTATCCGATGCGCTATTGAAAAACCCGAAAAGAATGCTGACAGAGCAAAGCAATACGAGAAATTTGTAAATGACGAGATATTTTCAGGTTTCGAGTATCCAATGTCCTTAAAAGATATACAATTATTTGAAAAACGAAGTTCACAATTCCAAGTACAAATATCCAAAAATGTCTATAAATATCTACAGTTATGATGAGAAACTCAATATTGTTCCATTACAAATTTCTGAAAAATACGACGCTGAGTTAAACATTGACTTATTGTAATGTTAAACAAGAAGACAAATCTCATTATGTTTTGATAACAGATTTAAATAAGCTCGTTTTCCCTCTCAGTTATCTAAGCATGAACACAAAAAATTTCTATGCAGAAGATGTTTTAAGCCATTTCTACAAATCTGGAGATTTAACAGACCATTTAGAAATTTGTAAAAATCACGAAGTTTGTAAGCCAATTATGCCGTTTCCAGGTCAAACAACTAAATTTACTAATTATCAAAAGAAGTTTAGCCATCCGTACGTAATTTATATGGACTTTGAAAGCATATTAGAGAAGATTCCCACATGCAAAAACAATCCGCAAAAATCGATCACAAACCAAGATTCAGAAGCACATTCCATATGGTTTTACTCTATACTTAGTGTCTAATGTGACCAATCGTATGTACAAGCCGATATGTTATCGAGCAAAAAATGAAGAAGATTTGCCAAATGTTCCTGCAAAATTGTTTGAAGAACTTAATAAATTATCGAAATACATAGCTAAAAAGTATAATTCTAAGAATAAAAATACCTATGAAATTGACTGAAGAAGAAGAAATTTCATACCAAAATGCAAAACGTTTGTCATATTTTGCGAATGTGATGGTTTTGATAATCAAACAAGAAAAAAAAGTACGAGATCATTGTCATTTAACAGGTAAATTTAGAGGTGCTGCTCATTTATCTTGTAACTTGAATCTCAAAATTTCCTCAAAATATTCCCGTTTTTCTGCCACAATATGTCATGTTTACGATACTCATTTGTACATAAAAGAATTGGCTAAACAGTATGGTAAATGTTGATTTGATCGCAAACACCGATGAAAAATACATAAATTATTCTGTAAATTCTGGATATGGATATGAGTTTGAAGATGATAAACCAAGAAAGTTCATCAAGTTTTCATTCGTAGGACACGTTCAGATTTATGGCATCGTCTATTGAAAAGTTAGCTAAAAATCTAAAGAGAGAGAAGACTTCAAACATACAAATCATTTTATACAAGATGGTCTGAACGCAATTCTAGATAGACAACCAAATGACGAAGAAGAAATCTTTAAAATTCTATCTGGAAAAGGAATATTTCCCTATGAATTTATCGATAGTATTGAAAAACTTGATTACACAGAAGAATTGAGAATTCAAGATTTCTATTCACTTTTGACAGACGAGAGCATATCTGAGAAAGATTATCAACACTACTTAAATGTTTGGAACAAATTAAAAGAGAAAAATCTGGGAAATTACTCCGATCTCTATATAACATTCAAGATGTTCTATTGCTCGCTGATATCTTTGAAAAATTTTAGGAATATTTGTTTGAATTGCTATAAACTTGATCCAGCACACTATCTAACAGCTCCCAGTCTTGCATGGGATGCTATGTTAAAATTAACGAATATAGAATTACAATTTAATTAGTGATTATAACATGTATTTGATGATCGAAAAAGGTATTCGCGGAGGCATTTCTCAATGTATTAAACGATATGTTAAAGCAAATAACAAATATTTAAAAGATTTTGATAAGACAAAGCCCGAAAACTATTTGTTGTACGTCGATGCTAATAACCTTTATGGGTATGGCCTCATGCAAAAGTTTACCATACGGCGATATCAAGTGGATGGATCCTAAAAACGTATACAAAAGAAGAGTGGCAAGAAACAATTTTAGAAACTCACTGGCGACGAAGATTATGGGCTATATTCTCGAAGTCGATCTTGGATATCCAACGAATTTACATGAAAATCATAAAGATTTGCCTCTTGCTTCCAGAACATTATAACAACAAACTTTGCACAACTCTACTGGATATAAAACTGAATATGTTGTTCATTCGAGAAATTTGAAATTCTATCTGGAACAAGGAATGGTGTTAAAACATGTGAATAGAGTTATTGCATTCGATCAGAAGCCTTTTATGAAAGATTACATTGATTTTAATACTAGTATGAGAACCAAAGCTACAAGCGACTTTGAGAAAGATTTTTACAAGCTGATGAACAACTCTGTTTTTGGAAAATCTATGGAAAATGTGAGAAACAGATGTGATATTAGACTAGGAAATGAAGAATTTTCAATGAAACAAGCTAAGAAAACAAATTTCAAATGCTTTAACATCTTTGACGACAACTGTATAGCGAGTCACATGTACAAGCAGAAAGTTAAATTTAACAAGCCAATCTACATAGGTTTTTCAGTTCTTGACCTTTCAAAATTGTTAATGTACGAGTTTTATTACAAACAAATTAAAGAAGTTTGATCCAGATTTGAATCTGTGTTACATGGACACAGACAGTTACTTCCTAGAATTGAAACGTGATCCTTACAAAATTATTAAAGAAAAATATAGATGATTTCGATACGAGCGATTATCCAAAAGATCACGAATGTTTCGCTACTAAAAACAAGAAGGTAATAGGGAAATTCAAAGACGAACTAAATGGGGAAATCTTAGAAGAATTTTTGTGGTTTGAGGTCAAAGATGTACTCGTACAAATATCTAGACAAAAAATCCAGTTAGGTGTAAAGGAATTAAGAGAAGCGTTGTAAATAAAACAATAAATATCGAAAACTTGAAGAGATGTTTGTTTGAAGATAAAGAAGAATTTAGAGAGATGACAGTAATCAAAAGCTATAAACATGATTTGTATACCATCACCATAAACAAAGCTGGCACTGAACGCTAAAGATGATAAGAGAAATGTCCTAGAAAATAAGATCGATACAGTACCGTTATGGATATAAAGGCGAAGCAAAATCTAATATATTAGATGAGTTAAATAAACTTGGAAACTTTGACATGTAAAATGGAAGATGATTTGATTCACTGCCACAAATGCAAGAAAAAAACGAAAAATATAGATTCTAAAATCGTTTCAAACTCAAAACGGGTTGTATAGAATTGCAGCAAAATGTTCAAAATGTAAGACAAATAAGAGTAAATTTATAAAAGAATCCAAATGAAAAACAAGTAAAGAAAGAATCTAAGAATAAGGAAAGAAAATCGAGATTGAAGCTAGAGAAATTCATGCACCAGTACGAAAGAAGTTTAAAAAGAGAAAAATTATAACATTAGGAATTGACGATTTATGGGCAGCAGATTTAGTTATAATGTCTAAACTATTCAGATCAAAAATGATGGATTTAAGTATATGTTAAATGTTATTGATACTTTCTCAAAATATGCTTGGTCAAGAGCTATCAAAAGAAAAAACGGCAAGGATATTTCAAAAAGCTTTCGAAGATATAGTAAAAGATGCCATAAGGATCAATCACAAACCTCCAAACCTACTTCATACAGATAAGGGTTTAGAGTTTAAAAATAAAGAATTTAACGAAGTTTTGAGAAAATACAACATTAAGATTTATCATACTGAAAACGAAGAGAAATCAAGTATTGTAGAGAGATATAACAGAACTCAAAATGAGAGAATGAAAGTTAATTTTTGAGATTAATAAAAACTTTAAATGGATCGATATTCTTCAAAAAATCGTAAACAATTATAACGATACAGTTCACAGCACAATTAAAATGAAGCCCAAAGAACGTAGATAAGGATGCAGAAAAGGAGTTATTAGAGACCGTTTTTCAAGTATGTTCCACCAGAAATTCACACACGAAAACTAAATTTAAAGTCAATGATCATGTAAGAATTGTTAGTAAAAAACAAAACATTTTCGAACAAATATAAGAACAATTGGTCAAGAGAAATCTTTGTGATTTATCAAATTAATAACACAGATCCTGTAACTTATAGTATAAAAGATTTAAATAATGAAGAAATAACCGGAAAGTTTTATGAATATGAATTGAGAAAGTCAAAGATTTTTTCTATATAAATGGAGTCTCAAAAGAAATGTATAAAGTGTCAGGAATTTAAAGATTTTGAAGAATTTCATAAAGATAAGCTTAGAAAAGATGGATTATACTATAATTGTAAGGAATTGTCGTAAAAAATATGCAAGAGAATTATACGATTAAAATGGAAAAATTAACTTTGGAAGAGAAAGAGTGTCACATTTGTAAAGAAAATTAAGAATATTTCTGAATTTTACAATCGACATTATAGTAAAGATAGAAAGAAAGCTTATTGTAAGGCTTGTGAAAAAATATATAGAAAAGAATTATATGATAAGAAATGGAAAAAAAAAAATTAACTTTAGAAGAGAAAGAATGCACACGCTGTAAAATAGTTAAGAATATTTCTGAATTTAACAATTGGCATTATAGTAAAGATAAAAAAACAAGCATATTGTAAAGAATGTATTAGAGAAATCTTTGCTGGACCAGTTCATTGCGTATGCGGAAGGGAAATTCAACAATTCTATAGTCTTAAAAGACATTTACAAACAAAATATCATAATTCGAGAGTTTAAAATCATTTTCATCGTGTAATTTAGATATTCTATAAATCAGTCGAGATTCTGCCATATTTGTAGTAAAATGATTTCCGTTGTATAAAATATTCAAAGATTCTTTCATTTGGTTATACAGATTGATAGAATTTGGTTCGTCATCAATGAACAAAATCTCTAATTCAGGATAATTTATTTTTAGATGTTTTAATCGGTTTGGTATTTCTCGTTTCTGAGCTCTGATAACGTAATAAGGCCATTCCCACATGTGATTCTTCTTAATTAAACACAAAAACATGGTGTTTTTTCTTATCAAAATCTTTACAAACAAGATCTGGTTTCATTAACTCCATTCGCAATTCTTGATTCTCTATTTTCAATGATTTCATTTCATCTTTAATTTGTAACTGTTTTATTTCATCTTTTAACTGCTTATTTTCGTTTTCGAGTTTGTACTCACCATATTTTCTAATGGAAGGTAATACTTCTTTCGTAACCCAATTTTTAAACAATTTCGCTTCTGGTTTATGCGATCTCAAAATTAAAGAATAAAGTCCAGATTCATTAACGAAAACAGTGTTATTTTGGAAGTTTGAAGGTAAGCTATTTATAGCCCCCCTTATATTTAGATTAAAATAGAAGTTTTTATCATCTTCGTCAACGTTTATTCTGATCGTTTGCATAGTATTTTCATATTCTAGAATTTTTGCTACGTCTTTAGCCTTAAACCAGATCACATTGTTTTCGTCAACAATCGTAAAAGATATGTTTGTTATTGAATATAAGTTGATTATTGAGTAGGTCTACAACTGACTCCATTTAGATAGAAAAAATTTAACAAGCAATTTTTTATTTTGAGTATAAAGTCCAGATTCATTAACGAAAACAGTGTTATTTTGAAAGTTTAAAGGTAGTCTATTCAATAGACCCCCTTGATTTATGTCTTTAAACATTGATTTATCATCAATCAACGTTTAATATTATTGCTTGTCTCGTGTTTTCATATTCTAAAAATTTTTGTAAGAGCGTCGAATCGATACCCTTGTCAGAATCTATGTTTTCAAAGCTTTTTTTTGTATTTTTCTTTAACATTGTCTTTATTCGTATTTTTTGTGAATATTTGTGAGGTGGCCCTCGAGGGCTACCTTATCTTTTAGATAAAAGTATTGGTATTTATCATCATTATCAACTCGTTTTGAAAGTTTGAAGGTAAGAACGATTCGTTCCCCCCTTGATTCATCATTCTTTCGACAATCTTAAATATATTGTTGTTTTAACTCTCATTATTTATTAAATTTCCCTCAGAGTCTTGTATAGTTAGAACGATTTTTTGAATTCTTTTAATATTTTTTCTAATTGGAATATAATCGATTTCATTCGGTTTTTTCACTGATTTTTGATCCATAAGCAACATTTGGGAAAAAAGTGTACAAAATTTCAGATTCTTTGTGTAAATGTTCGGTTATGATTTTCAAAACTAGGTTCAACGAGATTGCAGTGCACTTCAATTACATCGAAAGGTCTAAATTTTGGCGTTTTATTTCCTAAATATACCTGATTTGGCTCAATAGTTTCTTGAACAAACCCTAACAAATCTACAATAATTGCTGAAAACATTATTCTTACTGGTGATTTTATTTGAATTTTATTAGAGAGATAATTTTTTTGCATTTCAAACTTGTTTTCGTCAAAGTTTAAAGATTTATCTGATTGTTTGAATGTTTTCAGATAATTTTGAAGGGAATTTTTTATTTGATCGAAAGTATAATAACCTTTGTTTAAACCATAATATTTTGTTATGTTCTTCTCACTAAATCCTATACAATAAGGAGAACTTTCACTAATATTTATTACAAAATTGTCAGAATAAAAACCGCTTAAACCGATAAAATAATTTGATTCTTCCTCTAAGTGTATAGGATGTTCCAAGTTTAAAAACTAATTTAGAGCTTTCTGAAGTCAACTTGAACAGCTTCATTTTCGCAAGCGTTGCTTCAAGATGAAAATCTTCTATTTAAATGGAGAAATTTTTTAAAGCAAAAAGATCAGATAAAACTTCAAACGTTTGAAGAAAATAAGAAAGATCAACCAATCAGATTGTTAATTGTTGGTTCAAGTGGATGTGGAAAAAACAACTTTATTATTGAATTTTATCTACAATAGGTTGATTCCTTATTCCGATTTGTATGTTTTTAGTAAATCTTTAGAACAAGACGCCTATAAAAAATTACAAGAAAGATTTGAAAATATTGAGAAAAACTTAAACAAAAAAATATCACATTTTTATAATGCTTCTGAGGACATAGTTCCATTAAGCGAATGTAAACCCAATTCGTTAATCGTTTTTTGATGATTGTATTTTGGAAAATCAGGACGTTATTAAGGAATATTTCGTAATGTCTCGTCACAAAAACATATCTTGTATCTATCTTTCCCAATGCTTTTCAAAGGTTGATAAACAAGTTATAAGAAATAACCTGAATATGTTGTGTATTTTTAAGCAAGATGATCACTATTCGAGAAAGATTTATAACAATTATGTGGGATCTGATATGAGTTTTAACCAATTTAATGAGCTGTGTGATAAAATTTGGAAGGAAGACTACGGATTTTTAACTATTAATCTAACTTTGAAGCCTAAAAATGGTAAATATTTGAATAAATTTTCTAATATAAATGCTGCTCAGTGGTCTGGCAAATCTACTTGATAAAATATTTGTTACAATTATTTTTACATTATCTTTACTTTTTTATTTACATTATGAAAACAACTGAAAAAACGGTAAATCTGTTCACGTTTTTACGTTCCACGTTCACGTTTTTACGTTCCACGTTCACGTTTTACGTTCCACGTTTCGTGTTCCACGTTTCAAAATTTTCCTAAATAAATGGTGAACGTAACTTCTGAAGAAGCGAAAAAACTTGATCAAATCGAAAAGAAATTAATCAAAGAATTTAAAGAACAGATTCGAATTGATGAAAAAGAACAAGAATTTATTCAAAAAATTAATCAACCTGTAACTTCTGCAATAAAAAACGTTGAGGGCAAAATTGAAAATGTTTTAAGCGATAATCAAAATTTAATGAATTTGGTTCCAGTTGTACGACAATTTTGCTGATATTTCGATACCAGAATCTGAGTTTGAATTGCCAAAATTACCATCTTCAACACCATTTAGACCTCGAATCATTGAAGACTCTACCATAGTTGAACCAATAAGTCCTGGAACAACGGATATAATAATTGGTGAAATTGGTAAAAAATTTCTTCCTAGAGCAAAGGATGATAAATTTGGTTTGTATTGGGACAGAAAAAAGAAAAGTTTTATGATTGGAAATTTGCCTGTGAATTTTGAGCATAATGATATCATTATTAATGAAAAAACATATGAAGGAACTCAAGGTTTATGGAGATTATTAACAGGCACTGATGTTCCAAAAGACGGTTTATATTCTGAAGAAGACTTGAAAAAGTATACTGAAATTTTATGGAAATCTGATTCAATTTACAAAAATAATGATCCATCAACTAAGAAACCAAAGTCAAGTAAAGGTAAAAAATATCTCAATTTGATTAAACCAATTTGGGGAAAAAACGAATCGAAGGATCAGGTGTAAGAAAATACAGTGATAATAAGATTGAGTACAGATATATCGACGATTTGACAAAACTCGATGGAATTATAAATTATATTTATGCTCAAGAGAAGGCTGGAAACAACAATTTTTTGAATGAAAAGAAAGCTATTAAAGATTTTATTTCGAACAAACTTGACGAAATGATTGAAAAACCTGATGGAATTAAATATTTAAAACGAATTTTGCCGGCAATAAGTTCATCTATGATTGAAGGTAGCGGACTTTTGAATGATTTTATCAACAATTTACCTTTTGAATTACACGTACCAACTTATCAGTATCTGGGGCCTGGCACAAAACTCGAAAAAAAGACTAAAAAGAGGAGATCCTGGTATAAATAAATTAGATCAAGCTGCTATGGAACACGATATTTTTTATGCAAAACATATAGACACAAATTCCAGACATATAGCAGATAAAGTTTTGCAAGATAAGGCAATGGATAGATTTTTATCAAAAGATGCTAGCTTAGGTGAAAGATTTGTTGCACTTCCAACAGTTGGAGCAATGTTTTTGAAGAGAAAACTAGGAATGGGAATTGAAGAGAACTTGAAATTTTAACTATATAAATGGAGGTGAATGTAAATTTCAGCAAAAATCAGAAAGAAAAAATAAAATCCGCTTTTAAGAAAAAAATACCCGTTAGTATTCAATTTAAAATAGATCAACTAAAAAATGGCGAAGATAAGATATTTTTAACAAATAGACAATACAATAAACTCGAAAAACATAAGAAAAACAGTAAAAGGAACCAGAATAGAATTTTCTTATAATCAGTTGAAAGAACTTAAAAATGGTGGTCTTTTGAAAGATTTATTAGATTTTGGAGAAAATATTCCAGTTGTTAAAAATGTTGTTCCTTATGTTCGTAAAGCTGCTCCAATCGTTAAAAAAGATGTGATTCCTATTGTTCGAAACATTTTAAATTGGTTAGATAAAGAGTTGGAAGATGTTACAGGATCTGGATTAGATGAAAAAACTTTGAATTACGTGAAATCAAACATCAGAAAAAAAATTTGAACCTTTAACATTCGGAGAATTGGAAGAAATCTGCAAAAACATTAAACATTTTAGAGGAATTTTCATGAGAGATACATTACCTGAAAAAGTTAAGAAATTTGAATGTGGAATTGTGAATTTAGACTCGATTTTTGGGGAGTGGAACGCATTGGGTTTGTTATTATAAAAATGATAAGAATGCATGTTATTTTGATTCGTATGGAAGAATTGAGGACAAACCACCTATAGAATTGATCAAATATTTGAAAAAATCAAACGTTTACTACAATGATTCTCAGATTCAAGACTATAAAGATCCCCCAATTTGTGGTCATTTATGTGTTTTTGTTTTGAATGAACTGAGTACTGGTAAAGATTTTAAAGAAGTTGTTAACAAATTATTGCTTAATAAATATGGATTCACAAAATATTTTTGACGTATTTGGAACACAAATTATTCAAAATGTAGATAATAGTTTGAATTTTGATAGTTTGAGAAATGAGTTTGATAACAAGTTAGAAAATGTATTACAAAACCTTCCAGATTCAGATATGTTTGCTGTCGAGATTGAAGATTTTAAAGCAGAATATGATAACAAACTTGCAAATTTCATGAGTTCAAATGAAGTTGCTGATAAAATAAAAACATTGGAAAAAGAAGTTGATGATGGTGTAAAAAAATTATTTACCAATTTAATGTCTCATATCGAAAAAGCTGATAAAATTACTGAAGCGATCAAAGTTGAAAAGAATTATGTTAGTTTGGCTAATAAGAAAAGAATTGTCGGTGTTCGACCTGGTATTGACAAACATGATGTTGTTGTTAAAGAACAAATTTTAAAACCTCTAAAATTATCAGAAAACATCGATATTGTTGATTTACATGATCCGAATGTTAAAAATGCCTTAGATTTTAAAGGAAAAAGAATTAGCGGTGTTAGTAAAGGAATTAATCCATTTGATGTTGTTGTAATGATTCAATTAGAAGATCCTATTAAAATGTTTAATGAACTAAAACAAAATTATGAGAATCATAAACAGCATGTTAAAGATTTTACAACAGAAGTCTATGACAAGTTAGAAGCCAGAAATAGAAGATCAGTAGACGATGTTGGTGAAATTAATGAAAAACTTACTAAATTTAAAGAGTCTTTTGATAAGTTTAGTTTAGATGCTACGAAAACATTTGAGAATATTGGTCATAAATTTGTTGAATACAATGATTCTTATGCTGTCAAATTTCAAAAATTAGAAAAAAAACTTAATAATATGGAGGAAGATCTTACTGAAATAGGTATTCGCGTAGGGTTTTATGCATGATAAAATTTCCTTATATAAATGGCGCTCATATACTGTGTGAGGTGTAAGGCAAAAACTGAAACAAATGATATAAAATACTATGCAAATATCAATGGAGTTAAGAGAATTTCTGGAAAATGTGCTGAATGTAACGCAAAAAAGAGTCAATTTATAAAAACTTGAAATTTTTTCTTAATAAATAGAGATGGCGGGACATTACAGTGCTTTCGATCTTTTTATAATGCAACACGAAAGAGATTTGAAAAAAGAACATTGGGATGACATTTCTCAAAAATATGAATTATCCGAAGATATGATGAGATTATACGTAAACAAATTGAATTGGTATAACATTGCAAAATATCAAAATCTGTCCCCAGAGTTCATTCAAGAAAATATACATTATCAATTAAAAGATCATATGTCTGTTCTTTGTCTCTATCAACACTTGAGTATAAAGTTTTTGGATGAAAATAAAGATACAGTTGATTGGAACAATATTATAGATAGCGGTTACTATCCTGTGCAGATTTTATTGAAATATGTGACCGAGATCGCAAAATTTAAGGAACAGAATCCTGAATATGACGAAGTAGATCATTAAAAAATGACTAAAATCTTTTCTTATCGACTTATACATGATGTTTAAAATTTCTAAATTTTCTCTTATTAAATGGTGGACTACAAAAAGTATTCAGGCGATATTGAAAGGGCGGAGTTTAAAAATTTCTATCCAATTAGTAAACAACATTTGAATGAACCGAATAAAAGAACTGAGTTTTTTAATATTGATTTTGGAGATAATTTTTGCTCGTCTAACTTCCAATTTTATATTTCTGGAACTTTAACAAAACAAGATGGTCAAGCATATCTTGGAACTGATAATGTTAGATTAATCGATAATTTTATACCGTTTTTATTTTCTAAGATTGAAGTAAGAAAAACACAATAAATTGATAGAAGAAGTCGAAAACTGTGGCCAATTAAGCACTATTAAAGGAACCATTTGTTATTCCAAAAGTGATGTATTTTCAAACAGTTTTGAATCAACTTTTAAATTTGGACAATTTGAAGCGGTCGGTGATTTAGCACATTTCGGCTTAGGATTTTTTGAAAATGTTACTATTCCGATCTATAAAGGAGGATTTTATCTAAGTTTTATAAGAGCAGAAGACGATGATGTGATTCTGAAGACTGCAACTGGAAATGTTATGCCTGTTGATGGCAAAATTACAATTAACGAGTTTTTTCATTAGAGTTCCAATGATTGATTATAAAACCACGAGTAAAATTAGATTGATTGATGAAATTACAAAAAGTCAAAACATTATGTTTAATTTTCTAGATTGGCAATGTATTGAAACAAAAAGGTATTTCCGGAACAACTTATTCGTTCGATATCACAAATATTTATAGAAATATCTTCAATCCCAAGTTCGTTATCATCGGTTTTCAAACAGATAGACAGAATAATCAAGAAAAAAATCCTTCAAAGTTTGATAGTTTGCATGTGAAAAATATCAGAGTAAAATTGAATGGTTCTTATTATCCAGATGAATTACAAAATTTAAACATTTCCGGTGGTCTTTTCAGAATCATGTATCAGATGTATCAAGATTTTAAGAAAGTTTACTACAAAAATATGGAAATGTATTACAACCCCAAAGAATTTATAGCAAATAGACCCATTTATGTCATTGATACAACAAAGAGTTTGACAAATATTTCTAGTTCAAAGAACGATATAATTATCAATATGGATTTTCAAAATGCTGTTACAAACGCGATTTGTTATGTGGTTGTGGTTTCTGAGAAATTTTTAGCCTATGATGTGATTAAGAACGATATTAGAGAAATTCAGTAGTTAATGATGTTCATATTGTTCTCTTTCATTCCTTCTAAAACTTTAAAAATATACTCTTTCGCTGATGAAAAATCTCGATTTCTTCCGGAATAATCTTTGTAATCATAAACAAAATATCCTAAATAGTTGTACAATAGAATGAAATTATTTCTTTTTATCTCGGTAGTTGAAATATAAACATAAACATTTGCGCTGAAAAATTTATATCTCGGCAGACTTAGTTCCATAGCTTCCATTTATTCTTTTTGTAAAAAATGGAAGAGTATAATGCCAACTGTTACAAGTGTTATAATAGAGGAGAAATTATTGATAAAAAATATTTAGTTTGTAGAGAGATTGTAATTTAATTTTGTACGAAAGACCTAAACCTAAGAAATTACGAAATAAAACTAACACATTTGAATAATCTGCTTATAAAATTACAATACGGAGACAAGAAGCAAACAAAAATTTGTTACAGAATTTAGAAAACAGAATAAAAATTTTTACTTATCTCTTGGAACCATTGACAAAATTATTTTCCTTTTCAAAGAATACATTAGGTTTGTAGGTATCGATACACACGTTTATTATGAAAAGATATTACCTGTATTTTTTCATTATCTGGATGTTGAATTTGTCTACGATTTTAAGCCAGAAATCCTCGATGATTTTATAGTACATTTGGAGAAATTAAACGAGGAACCTCTTGAAAAGAATGCGGTTTTACTCACATTCTCCCCGACTTCTCGAGTGATTGTTAGCAAATTTCATTATTTCCGTTTATAGATTTTTTATTAAGATTTCTGGATTTTTTCATTAAAACAGCTTAAGAAATTAGAAGCCTACAATGAACAGTAAAACAGCTATAGATTCGGTTATTTTAACATTCGTGGTTTCTTAGATTTGTTTATGGTTCAATGGACAGTATTTTACATTCGTGGTTTTCCTGTTAGATTTCTTAGATTTTTTTTTTATTGTTTCAATGGACAGTATTTTACATTGATTTTCTGACTGTCCCAAAAGTGAGCTAGGAACCGCCTTACTGTTTGATTTTACAGATTCGTTTATTGTCCTTTAAACAGTATTTTGTATGGAATTTCTGTCTGTCCCAAAAGTGAGCTAGAACCGCCATATTCATATCTACTTATATATATATATATATATATAATATATATTTATTTATTTTATGTTAAAATATATATGTTGCAATAAAGCTCAGAATATAAAAGTAATCAAAAGATTATATAGATTACATAGGTGTACTTACGACAGTGTAACAGTTGATATAAATAGTTATGTCAGACTTAACTCAGAGGTTAACATCTTCCCCTCTCTTCATCAGGCATCATCTCCTAATCTCATTGGCGGGAATGTTATAATGATTATTTAACACGGATGAGATACTCTTAGCAGGTGTCAATTATGGCGTTTCAACATCTAAACAACATATTTATGCATTTATCATTAATTGTTAATGTGGTATCTTCAGCAAAACGAATCACATGAAATGTCGTAAAAAGCCCCATTCACATATAAGTATAAAAAACAAGACAGGTTGCAAAACTGGCCCTGAGGCACAACGACTACATTGATCTCGCTTATATTTATAATGTTTAATTTCTTTGAAAAGGATAACATGAATTATTCACAAGGTCTAGGGATTTGAAGAGACCACAAAGCACTTATGCTGCTAGATTATTCACTCCAGTGGGGATAATAAACACGGTTGCTATAAATGAAAACATCAATAGTTTAAATTTTCCAAAATCTAAACCATAACATTGAGAATGAAAAAATTTCAGAGATTTAAAAAATGTTAAAACAATTTTTGGACTGTGCTGATGAAATAGGAATTTTACAAGTTCAGTTTGGTATTTTTAAAAAAAGGCAGCTCGGGTGTCTAGTTTAAACAGTTATAATTTAAAATCCATTAAATGTACCAAAGATATCTGGGAATGACTCATATTTAAAAGAAAAAATTATGATCTGCGACAGTGATGTTGGATGAACGCAAACTTGTAACATTTAGGATAGGAATGTCATCACATCCGGAATATTTTTTGTGTTTATATTGGCAATATTATTAATTTCAAACCTCCTCTGTGCTGTTTAAAAATTCATTAACACTAACTCATTTGGAATTATAATTATCGTAATATCAATAAAGAAGCTTTTGTGCAGTTTTAACTGGATCAGAAACAGCGTCTTCTATGTTTGGACAGCGTCCAATAGATCGTCTCCATAGTTTTTTATCGAGTTTTTTTTCGCGTTTCCTTGCTCTTTTTCCAAAACAAATAATTGGGTTCTAATGAGAGCCAAATGTTTAACGTTAACGGACAGGGATTGCAACACAGTTCTCATAAAAAGGTTTTAGGTGTCCCTTATTTATTCATTTTATTGTGAGGGTGTGTTGAATGAAAGTACTTTTTTTAATTTGGAATATTATATTTTACCTCATGAAAATGATTAAGGTATCATTTCAAAGGATATTAAAATATTTAATTTTAAACGATATTCTTCATTTAGGAATACAATAAGAATTATAAATGTCAAAATTGAGTGAGATTTGTGTAAACCTTTTCAAAATTCACAAAAGCAATATTACTTTTTGAAACTAAAGCGTTAAATATAAATAAGACGTCAGATGAAATGAGCTAGATGCTAAAACGTCTTTAGGAATTAAAACTCTTTTTTATATTTATGGCTGATGTTGATTTCTTTAATCTAATACTAAATTGTGAATAGCAGTAACTCGACAAACCGTCATAAATCTTTTGAATTCCACAAAAATACCTGAAAACAGTTATTGCTAAACCTTGTTTCAAAAATATATCGCCGATAAGTAACATGTAATAAGTACGTCCTAGTAGGCTCAGCTCGGGTGTCTTATTACTAGTTAAACAGTTATAATTTTAAAACCCATTAAATGTACCAAATGGCAAAGGACGGGTATTACAACAGAGACCCAATAAAAAAAGTGTTTGTTTTTCTTTGTTCATTCACTTTATCTTCAGATGGTGGTGCTTGGAAAGTTTTTTTAACGCATTTGTATTTTATGTTTCATCTAATGAAAATGATTAACAAGTTTATCTGAACGATTTTACTTATTTTAAGAAATGTTCGGTCTACAAAGAACATTCTGGATGTCAAAATTGGATGAAATTTGTGGAAATATTTTCAAAAATTTACAAAGACCATTTACCTTATTAAACCATACAAATGAAGTACTCGTATACACAATACAGATAAATCTTGAGCTAGATACTAAAATGACTTTAGGATTTAAATTCTTTATTATGTATAGCTAATGTTGGACCAAAACCTCTTAATCCTTTGAAATCCACAAAATTACACCTCATATAAGTATTATCGAACTTCTTAATATATATATATACTGTATATATGTATTACTTGTATTAATATTTAATGAGCCGGAGTTAATATGGAATATAAAATACAAATAATTACAAATATGAAATGTTTACCGATGTGGACAAAATTTTAAGTACTATTCAAATGTATATATATATATATATATATATATATATATATATATATATATATGTGTGTTATGTGTGTGTGTGTTTTATATATTGTATAGGACGAAATGTAGGACAAACTATTTTAATAGATTATAACATTTCTTTTTAGTTTTAAACGGTTTTAGTTTTGAATATATATAACACAAGAAAAAAATGTTATAACACTTTTAGACTATATGATTACAAACATTTTGCCACTTTTCTTATTGTCAGAGCTTTAAGAATGTCATGACTATGCTGATGGGATCCCTGCGTCTACAGAACCGATTGATTGATTTTGGGAAATCCAAGTTTGATTGAAGGATTAAAAGCTACTCAGCTCCCACACCGTGATGTTGTGATGGCGTGGCCCGTTATACTCACAGCCAGGAGACTTTACAGGATGTAAACGATTATTTACCACCGTTTATTAAAACCCTCCTCCCAAATATATTATGTAAAAAATTATTATTATTTGTCCTATTTTTTATTAAAACCCAACTTATTACAAAAACCGTCCACTTTTTGTAAAAGATTAAAATACAAAAGTAATTTACTCATTACAGGGTGGCGCTACTGTTATACAACATTTGTCTATCTCTAAATACACAAATATTTCTCTCCTAATTGTAACTTTATATCAAAATGTTTACGGGATGGATAAATATTAACTCCTCATATTGTTATGATTTTTTTATGTATATTATATACTTGTTTATAATTCCAACGACTTTTAAGGGCTAACATTATGAATATTTTTATAACAGTTCATATTTCCTTTAAAACTTCACAATCATGGTTTCTCTAAAACTCTTCAAGTTGCTGCAGTACTTGTATAAGTATCGTAGCTGTAGGAAGTTTTAACAATGTGTGTGTGTGTGTGTGTGTGTGTGTGTGTGTGTGTGTGTGCGCGCTCAATACTAACCTATTAATAAATGTGCGTAAAAAATTATGTTAACCTGGAAGTCTATAATAACTCGCTTGTGAGATTCATTCAACGTCATTGACAATAATTTAGTTAATTTTACAAAATTGTATATGAAATGTAGAATATATATGCTAGTGTAGATATACTAAAACGACAGTAGAGACGAATTGAAGAGGAGCTAAAATAAATGTCTATTTTTGAAACTACGTCGTTGTATATAAAGATTTGAGTGAGATAAAAAATATGGGTTGTGTCCTTGTTCATTTGAGTATAATGAGAGAAAACGGATAGAATTCATCTGGTAAACTTTGAATTTATACTTGAGGTAAAATGCATATATTTCTTTTAGTGCTTCACTTCTTGGGATTGCATATTACTGTCTTCGGCGTAGACGTGATGATTTCTAAAGACGTTCCGTGGAAACGAAAGTAAGTTCCGAGTTGCAGATGGGGTATTTTTCTTCACGCCAGGTTTCTGACCTCTGGGAAAACCGGGAACACCCCCACCCCTTCACTGTGTTAGTTAGTATTTGAATTACCTGTTTTAAAACCGAAGAGATTCCAGGTCCGGTGATGTAGGACAGAATAGAAAATGATATATTTCCCATTCTATGATTCTTTATATTACAGGGGGAAAAGTTTTTGTTGAAGGTTATTAGGTTCCGGGACTATTTACATATATTTCATGCACATAGTCCGGAACCTAATATAGGAGTTGTATGTCCGGTTGTAGTGAAAAGGATTTTTCGATGCAACCGATAACACACATGTTAGAGTTGATTGGAGATTATTATTCTACAGAAGTGTTGCTGTTAATACCTCGATAAATGTACCAACAAGGTTTAATTCCACCTCCTATACAGTGAGATACACGAGTCCATTGGCCGAATGTATGGAAGGCGTCAATAGATAACTTTAATAGATTTGTACAGTAAGATATACTCATATATTATACTCGTATATATTAAGATGATTAGAGAGAACATCCGCCTGATAAAATAGTGAGAAAAAACATACTGTTTTGACGTAGTAATGTATTACACGACATAAATTTCCTTAAACATCACCACAACTATTATGGAACCTATGATATAATCCTGGAATTTCATATTATATAAAACAGTAGGCTGTAGCAGTAAGTTTTCAATACAGTTGTCATGTTTGGAAGGCGGTAATGTCAACTTACATTGGTACAAACGTTACCACTAATGTAATGAAAAGCATTACATGATTGGTGTTCACTCTACATCAGAGCTATCCTGTTTTACTCTGACAAGCTGTCCTTTACTATGCAACTTCATCCTTTACCCCTACAGTATTGAGGTATTTTACTGGGGAAGATCAGCCTAATGTCAGATGTTCACTCAAAATAATACTGTCTAAAGGCTTTCTCTAAAACTTAGTAGTTTCCAAAATTTTTCACAAAATTACAACAATCTCGTGTGGTTGAAGCGAACTACGGTGACAGTTTTGTTAAGAATTACTATTTTATTAAACAAAAAGCTATAATCTACCTACCCGCATTACCTGCACGTTAATACTCACGTCACTATCACATACAGTAATGATTAGACAGATTAACAGATCTGCACCACAGAGAGAAATATTTTTGTAGGCTTCAGAGAGATTTTAAAACTCTAACATAATCGTCATTAAACATCAGTCAACTTAATGAACATGTTGGCATGTATTATGCAAATTGGTATAATGTGAACCATTGTAGTTATGATAAATAACGTAAGTAATTCGTCCGCTATGGCATTTTACCATTAGAAACTGTTTTTTTTTACTTTTAATGGTGATGGTTTATAAGGTGTAGGGAAACAAGTAACGCCTCACATTAAAAACTATTTTTTCGCCAGATTATACTCTATATCCAAAAAATGTCTTAGGAAAAAAGCGTCACAAGGCTTAAACTAGTATCAAATTTAAAACTGCCTGTAACATTAATTCACAAATATAAATGTAGTATTTTTGAAAAACATTTGCTTTTTTGTTTCAAAATAACATTTCTTGAACTAATTTAGCGGAAACTTTTCTTAAAAATGGTGTTTTTTTAAGGCAAGTTTATATAAATGTTTCATTTGGTCTGTGGAAGGGCCTCTAAAACGAAATAACTTACAACTTGGCAACGCATGTATTATTGCACTTTTGCGTTTCATCCTAAGGCTTTGAAACGTACGGAACATGGTTTGATGTCGGATATTTTTGCAAGATTATCATCGCAATAAAATTGTCCAATGTGAAATCCTACCAATTGTGATTTAATTTACGATTCAATCAAATTGTAACAAGGAATAAGAATCGGACCCACAATCTTATTGTGACTTCATCCTTTACATTGAACTGAAACGTCTATCTAACCTACTGAAAGCGATGTCTACATTTCTTTGATCAGACACAATAGGGACTGACGGTAAATTGAAGTTATCCGATTTACTGTGAGAGTTTTACCCTTTCTCCTGGTATTCACCATCAGTGATGAAATAATAACATTGCGGAGGTCAGTTATCCTCAGATTAAACTGCGATAAATTATTCAAAAGCTTGTTCCCTACTAATTTAAAATATTGAAAAGGTATAAATTTAATTTTGTCTATTTATTTTTAATGTTAATGTTACGTATTGTTAAATGCTACAGACATAATTTGCTAATAAGCCTCTACCTTGTTCGTTTAAAGTTTGTTATTGACGATGGAAGGTATATATTTTTAATACGTGTAAAAATATTTGTATGTATTTTTTCCTTTATTTCATTTCTTCTTATTTCTGCTCTTTATATTTGTATGTATTAATACCTCCTCCACCTGACGAATAGGACAGATTCCAATCCTCAAAACGTTGTATTATACCTTGTGTAACATTATGCCAATGGCAAAGTTTCGAAATCCTGTTATTCTTTTAAATTTTATAACGAGACTGTATATTTTTTATAGACGGACTGTAGAATGGCCATCGCGCGTTCACCAGATCTGTCCCCATTAGACTATTTTGTGTTTGGGGTTACCTTAAGGAACAACTTCTACAAAACAAAGCCTCAAAATTTAAATAAAACTGAGACAAAGAATACTTCAAGAATGTCAGACGATTCCTCAAGTTGCCCTGCAAAATTCTGTTAATAGTTTTTTTATGTGCGTCTATCAAACTGTCAAATAAACCGGAGGTGTACAATTCGAACATTTACCCTGAAAACATTTGGTAAGTGAACATCTTTTTTAAATAAAACCTTTGAACAGCCGCCATTTTGTACTGGATCAATCTTTTTGAGTGCGGTTTGCGGCATTAAACTCTGCTAGATAAGCCCTTTAAAATCGACCTATGCTCCTATTAAAGATTTCCTTCTGACTCCTTGCGGGACGTCCCCATGATATTACAGAAAACTGATAGTTCCTTCAAAAAGTTGATTTTTAGGTGAAGTGCTGATGTACCAAATCTACCGACGTGAAACTGGCCATAGGATTCAATCCATAAAAAAGAAACGAGTACAGGAACTAGTTCCTAAATGAATCCTAACCTAGTTCATCAACTCAAACCATAACAAAAATATATATTTAATTAATAACGTGAAGATAAATACTACAAATAAAGATTTTAAATAAACCAAACAGTACTTTTATGTTAATAATCCCCTTTTATAGACAGCAATTTTCAAGACTATACTCAATTAAAAGGCAAGTTTTGAGAAACCCTATAAAAGGGCCCATACCTTAAAAACTTACGAACCAATTTTGATAAAACTTTCTGTACACATTCACTACATGGTCTACTATACTAAAATACAAGCCTCATTCTTAGGCCACGCCTATTTCCGGAGCCACATCGATTTTACAGGCCAAGTGCTGACAAAAAACCAATCTATGGACAGCCATATCTCAAAAATGTACGAGCCAATTTTGATTAAACTTTCTGTACACATTTCACTACATGGTCTACTATACTACAATACAAGCCTCATTCTTAGGCCACGCCTATTTCCGGAGCCACATCGATTTTACAGGCCAAGTGCTGACAAAAACCAATCTTATGGACAGCCATATCTCAAAAATGTACGAGCCAATTTTGATTAAACTTTCTGTTACACATTTCACTACATGGTCTAGTATACTAAAATACAAACCTCATTCTTAGGCCATCGCCTATTTCCGGAGCCACATCGATTTTACAGGCCTAGTGCTGACAAAAACCAATCTATGGACAGCCATATCTCAAAAACGTACGAGCCAATTTTGATTAAACTTTCTGTACACATTCACTACATGGTCTACTATACTAAAATACAAGCCTCATTCTTAGGCCCCACGCCTATTTCCGGAGCCACAATAACTTTATAGGCCAAGTGCTGACAAAAACCAATCTATGGACAGCCATATCTCAAAAACGTACAAGCCAATTTTGATTAAACTTTCTGTACACATTCACTACATGGTCTAGTATACTAAAATACAAACCTCATTCTTAGGCCACGCCTATTTCCGGAGCCACATCGATTTTACAAGCCTAGTGCTGACAAAAACCAATCTATGGACAGCCATATCTCAAAAACGTACGGAGCCAATTTTGATAAAAACTTTCTGTACACATTCACTTACATGGTCTACTATAGTAAATAATAAGCCTCATTCTTAGGCCACGCCTATTTCCGGAGCCACAATAACTTTATAGGCCAAGTGCTGTCAAAAAACCAATCTATGGACAGCCATATCTCAAAAACGTACGAGCCAATTTTGATAAAACTTTCTGTACACATTCACTACATGGTCTCTACTATAGTAAATAATAAGCTCATTCTTAGGCCACGCCCTATTTCCGGAGCCACATCGATTTTACAAGCTAGTGCTAACAAAAAACCAATCTATGGACAGCCATATCTCAAAAACGTACGAGCCAATTTTGATAAAACTTTCTGTACACATTCACTACATGGTCTACTATAGTAAATAATAAGCCTCATTCTTAGGCCACGCCTATTTCCGGAGCCACATCGATTTTACAGGCCAAGTGCTGACAAAAACCAAATCTATGGACAGCCATATCTCAAAAACGTAACAGGCCAAATTTTTGATCAAACGTTCTGTACACATTCACTACATGGTCTACTATACTAAAATACAAGCCTCATTCTTAGGCCACGGCCTATTTCCGGAGCCACACAATAACTTATAGGCCAAGCTAGTGCTGACAAAAACCAATCTATGGACAGCCATATCTCAAAAACGTACAGGCCAATTTTGATTAAAAACTTTCTGTACACATTCACTACATGGTCTACTATAGTAAACAATAAGCCTCATTCTTAGGCCACGCCTATTTCCGGAGCCACAATAACTTTATAGGCCAAGTGCTGACAAAAACCAATCTATGGACAGCCTTATCTCAAAAATGTACGAGCCAATTTTGATTCAAAAACTTTCTGTACACATTCACTACATGATCTACTATAGTAAACAATAAGCCTCATTCTTAGGCCACGCCTATTTCCGGGAGCTACATCGATTTTACAGGCAAGTGCTGACACAAACCAATCTATGGACAGCCATATCTCAAAAACGTACGAGCCAATTTTGATAAAACTTTCTGCACACATTCACTACATGGTCTACTATACTAAAATACAAGCCTCATTCTTAGGCCACGCCTATTTCCGGAGCCACAATAACTTTATAGGCAAAGTGCTGACACAAACCAATCTATGGATAGCCATATCTCAAAAACGTACGAGCCAATTTTGATAAAACTTTCTGTACACATTCACTACATGGTCTACTATACTAAAATACGAGCCTTTATTCTTAGGCCACGCCTATTTCCGGAGCCACATCGATTTTACAAGCCTAGTGCTAACAAAAACCAATCTATGGACAGCCATATCTCAAAAATGTACGAGCCAATTTTGATAAAACTTTCTGTACACATTCACTACATGGTCTACTATAGTAAACAATAAGCCTCATTCTTAGGCCACGCCTATTTCCGGAGCTACATCGATTTTACAGGCCAAAGTGCTGACAAAAACCAATCTATGGACGGCCATATCTCAAAAATGTACGAGCCATATTTTAATCAAACTTTCTGTACCACATTCACTACATGGTCTAGTATACTACAATACAAAAGCCTCATTCTTAGGCCACGCCTATTTCCGGAGCCACATCGATTTTACAGGCCAAGTGCTGACAAAACCAATCTATGGACAGCCATATCTAAAAAACGTACGAGCCAATTTTGATTAAACTTTCTGTACACATTCACTACATAGTCTAGTATACTAAAAATACAAGCCTCATTTTTAGGCCACGCCTATTTCCGGAGCCACCAATAACTTTATAGGCCAAGTGCTGACAAAAACCAATCTATGGACAGCCATATCTCAAAAACGTACAGGCAAATTTTTGATTAAAACTTTCTGTACACATTCACTACATGGTCTACTATAGTAATAATAAGCCTCATTCTTAGGCCACGCCTTAATTTCCGGAGGCTACATCGATTTTACAGGCCAAGTGCTGACAAAAAAAACCAATCTAATGGACAGCCATATCTCAAAAACGTACGAGCCAATTTTGATTAAACTTTCTGGTACAACATTCACTACATGGTCTAGTATACTACAATACAAGCCTCATTCTTAGGGCCACGCCTATTTCCCGAGCCACATCGATTTTACAGGCCAAGTGCTGACAAAAACCAATCTATGGACAGCCATATCTCAAAAATGTACGAGCCAATTTTTGAATTAAACTTTCTGTTCACATTCACTACATGGTCTACTATACTACAATACAAGCCTCATTCTTAGGCCACGCCTATTTCGGGAGCCACGTCGATTTTACAGGCCAAGTGCTGACAAAAACCAAATCTATGGACCAGCCATATCTAAAAAACGTACGAGCCAATTTTTGATTAAACTTTCTGTACACATTCACTACATGGTCTACTATACTAAATACGAGCCTCATTCTTAGGCCACGCCTATTTCCGGAGACACATCGATTTTACAGGCCAAGTGCTGACAAGACCAATCTATCTAGGTTATGTGCTAAAAAAATCTAATCTATTAAATTCAACACTACCTGGAAAATCGTAGAGCATATTTAGGTTAATCCTCGCATACACATTGTACCCACTTTATAACATTCTTACATTCATACTTTACATTCATTTGAAGTAACTGTAAGATAAAACTTACTTTGTAGGTAAACACTTTTTAAACACTACTTTAACACACTAACTTTTACTTTAACAACACTACTTTTACACTTTTTAAAACACTACACTAAACAACTAATAACTACTATTCCATTACGGTTCCTTCTGCCATTTTTCATTATAATATATTGAATGTGCAGAATAAATTGCATTTAACCTACGCCCAGGGAACCGGTTCACTGCTAAATGCCGGAGCTACCGAACCACTGTCCACTAGCGGAGAGACGGTATTCCAGTAAATCAGTACTTTGTAACGGTTTACTTTTCTACAGTATCTTGTAACGGTTACTGAGAAACTAAAAATACAGACAACAGGTACTTTGTATCTAGTACTCTGTTACAAGGTACAAAATATTTTTCTCGTACGGATTACTTTACTAGTCCTGAAGTAATCATAAACTGTGTTTAATTAAATAAACAGTGTTTATTAGGAATATACTCAGTATTTTCAGCGTCAAAAATACTGATTTAAAGTCTTCTAGTATTTAAAACGTTACAAATATGAAATAATGATTTAGAGTTCTAGTATTTAAAACGTGAACAGTAAGGAAATTAATGCTGGTTTCAAGTACCCAGTGTTTTTACTCACGTATCGTCCGAGTAACTTGATTTGTTATGTAATACATCAAATGATAAATTCAAGAATATTAGTCTATCATTAGCCGGAGATTTAACATCAATGTTTTGAACAAAGACAGTACATATAGGAATTTTATATATAGTATAAATACAGAATAGCGTCAAACTATTACATTTACAATATCCATTTAGTGACTACATAAATCATTTAATTAAAGAAGTTTGCCTCAAAATATTATGTAAATGACAACACTGATTTTACAATTTTGCTACTATTTATAATATGTCATATTAATTAATATATTGTTGGATGAGCTAAGTTACCTCAAAATATTCTTTAAATGGGTATACTGATTTTTCAATTAAAAATGATTTTAACTTTGTTAAATAATGCAAATTTGTGAAAATTAAGAAATAACAGAATTTTGGATCCTATAGCTGTGGGTTTTTTTTGTATTAAAAAGTTCTAAGTTATGTATACTATCTTCATTTGATTTCACAAGCATGATGGTTTGGAAAAATGTATAGACCATATACGGTAAGGATTCTTAATTTAGAAAAATGCTGTTGGTAAGCGGTAATAGATGGTTTGGAGAGATTAGCGGAAAAAGACTGTTTAATGAGGGTAATTGGTATATCATTCAATTCCTGTTGAGAATATTGTTTTTTTTTCAAAAAGCCATTACAATCGTTTTTAAAATTCTTTCATCAACCTCTTTAAATTTGAAAATAAATGAGGCTTGAGGGGGGGTGTTTTTCATGACCCGATTGATTAACAAAATCTTTCTGAAAATATTTGGAAGCAAAACTCTATCAACAACACTTAAAAATATCATAAAAAAATCATTAAATATATTTCCAACAAGAATTTGGTCTGATATGGTGTGCCATCCCCGGAGTAATTGTATGTTATGAGTGATCTTGGTGCCATTGTTGATTTCAGATTTTTATAACTTTCCAAGTTGATTTTGACTTATTTGTAGATTTTTTAATTTTACCTGTCAAAAACCTTTTTTTTGTCGTTGTTTATTTGAATTTTATTTTCAATTTTCAGTTGCTTAATTAATTGTTTTAAATCATTTAGTTTTCCCAAACCCTATGATGTTTTCTCCAATTGCGCAATTTTTCCCTTTTTTAAATTTTTTTATACATAATCTGAAATCAAAACTATTTAGGTTTTCTCTTTTCAAAACAGATATTAATTTAGGAACGCCTAATTTAAAAAAACATGAACAAATATTGAGTAAAAAAAATCATACTTAGTTTCTACGCTAGCCTGGTAAATTCTAACCAATTTTTCACTAGCCAATAGCCTTTAAAATATTAAATCTGTGTTAGTTTTTGAAACTTTCTACAATACCTGTAAATTCACATAATACAGAGTATTTTGTACCACCAAAGAATTTCAAATAATTGCCCATCATGGTCTGATATACATGTTATAAGGCCAGATGTTTTTAATTTCTCAGTTGTAATATTAGTGAGGAAGTTATCTATGCTGGTTTCTGACTCGGAGGTAAACTCTAGTAGGAAAAAATTTTACTTTATTAAACTAAGGTTATAAGGTTTATAAAATACTAAAACAATTCCTATATGTACTGTCTTTGTTCAAAAACCATTGATGTTTAAAATCTCCGGCTATGATAATATTCTTGAATTTATCATTTGATGTATTGTAACATTACAAAATCAAG
>NW_025782638.1:0-29442 GCF_021130785.1 Homalodisca vitripennis
CCCTTTCACGGGTTTTTACGTAATATTACGGTCATATGAAATTGTGTAAAGTGTGCTAAATGACGTAATATTACGCATCGTTTATATTGTTCCTGTTGTCTGCCGGATATTGCACAAGAAGCATTTCTATGACAACCGTGTGTCGCACAAGTAGTTCTGGTATTTATCTATTAGTTGGTGTTTTCCTAGGTCCTATGTCATGAGTATTCGCACCTTTGGTCAGTTTGTTATAGTTCCACAGTGCAGACAGCTACTACGTGTTGTTGTTCATGTCACCTGTTCTGGAGTATTTTATGGTTTTATTTCTAGTGTTTATTGAACCATGGAAATATCCGACGTACAAATAGACGATTGTCTTCGTTTGCGTGATGATGAGCCGTTCACTGGATAATGAAAATTACTAAGTGGCCAATGTATAAAAATAACATAAATTAGAAAAAACACTAAAAATCATTTTTACATAAAAAGCACGTATATAATACTCTAAAAACATATAATCTGTAAAAAAACAGCAAAATAAATTCATAAAAACAACATAATTTTTAGACACCTACAAAAATTCTGATAGGGATTAATCAACCAATGGCATCTTACAACAACAAAACTATCTATCACCTCTTTTGTAATGGAACAGGATGACGGGAAATGGCGAAATTTTACAGGCAAATGCCAAATGGCGAAATTTGGTCCCGTAACAGCGACGGGAATACATAAAGACGTGGGTGACATTATAAAAACTTGTTTATGCAACACTTGCATATTATTGCATACTGAACGAAACGGTCAGTGGCCTTATTGCCTAATGATGATAACGAGTTAGGGTTGCCGTGTTTTTTAGCGTAACCTGTAATACAACCATAATCACTTTTAAGTTTAATTCTAAAATTACATGAATATTTGCCTTGTTCAAAAAATCGCCAGTATTCCCATTGGATGAATTTCAATAAATTGGCATGAAACATGCTATGGAACAAATGAAAACTCGTATGAAATGTTAGAGGCCCAGGTGTCAAAACAATTTTATAAACAACTAGCTGTTTCCCGCGGCTTTGCACGCTTTTCGTAAGCTTTGCCCGTGTATGTGAACTTCTGGTTTAATTGAATTATATTTACAACGGTGATGTAGAGTTTGCCTTGTTTGCCACGATCAAAACACTCTGTTTATGTTTATAGCAATTGTGCACTTACATGTACTTTATTATAAAGTGGTCTAACACTCAAACTTTAAGTTCAATGAGAAATTAATATCTTAAAGACTAATATACATAATAACTTAACGCCTTCAAATAGTGTTTGGCTATGTAATATATGTAACTGTCTCGTAATTGCAGTTTATAGTGTGCAGGCGATTCTAAACATTTTACCTTTTGCAGCGGCCGCTTGGTGGTGAGTTGCATCAATGGGCATAGCTTATAAACCTTCTCCGTGGAAAAAATACGTATACATACAAAGTTTTTCATAATGGTCTGTCTAATATTTTGCGATTCCATAAAGGACAAACACACAAACATTCATTTATATATATATATATATATATATATATATATATATATACTATATATATATCATATATATATATATATACTATATATAGATAATCTTGAACGTCGTAGTTATTCGTGTATTTAGCAAATAATGTTCAAGGACATTTTACAAATAAATGGTGAGGCCAAGTTCATTCTTAGTGCACGTTTGATAGAAACGAGTATTACCTCAGGGCTAAAATAATTTTCTACACAACGATGCCGCCTTTGAAAAATAGTACACGTTGAGTACGTACTTAAAATGCTTTATTTTTTGTAGTGTGAATCCTAAACCATTTATTCTATACAAAATGAAGCCGTTTAAGGTTCACTGTAGATCTTATTTTAAACAGTCGCCACTTTTTAACGCACGGTTTTAATAGTAAATAGCTTGAAAAATTATATGCATATTGACCTATGCTCGCATTGAAGGTTTTCATGACACTCCTTACGGGACCTTTCCCCCCACTCCCCCCCCCCCTTCAAGGTATGTAATGATTATTGCTTAAATTGCAAGAGTAGTTATAGAAAATAACTGTATAATTTTTGCTAAAATTTGTAAAATTATTATTTTATATAGCCTACTAGTTTATTTAACAACTAACAAGAAGGATACGTATATTCTACATGATTATTATCACACATTCATTACTGTTAGAGTTTCCTAACATATCATTACGTTAATATTTCTACCTCCTACTTTTTTGACCATTTCATTAAACACCACATGAGATATTAATACACACATAACGAGAGTACAAAATAATGAAAAAGTAGGGATTTTAAATTATATATTAGTTATGTTACTTTAATTTCAAAAATGTTATGCCGGTCTTTCTTAAAATTTCCTTTTGCATTTATAATGTGGGGACTTAATAGATCAAATATACCCAACAAATTTTAAATTTAATTCTAATTTCTCAAACTTTTTCATAACTTACGTAATCCCCAATGTTACGGCAGTCCCTCACGCAATATCACTCTAAGACATCCTCTTTCGTGCACTGCCAAAACCAATTTCTGCTTCTCCCGACCACTCACCTGCTGTCTCCTTGGCTTCGAAGATACCGTCTCCGAATAGTATCACTTTTGTTTCCCAACGGCCAGTATTCTACCTCCTGTTTAGATATGATTGTCTTCTTCCTGTGTCTTTAATAGTAAATCTTGTTTCTTCCTTAACAAGGAGTAAATTTCAATGAACTAGATGATCACTGACTGTGAATCTAGTATTTCACCTTATCATGGGAATTTAGTAATATTACCCTGCCTGGAAACGGAACTTAGTATTCACTCAATTTTTGTTTTCATGTAATATTTTTACTAAACAAAAGTTCTACGAACACCAATGAATTCTGGAAGTTTTCAGCTGTTTTTATACTAAGAAGCTCCCTGTATGGACTTAAAATATATTTTAACCTAAAATTAAATTTATATTCACGCAAATTACTTAAACTAAAGAACTTTTGGAGCCACCGAAAAACAATGGAACATTTAATGGACTTCTAATTAATCCTGAAAATTCGACACCAAATTAGTGCAAAACCATTTTATGACACATATTTTGCCCCCAGCGACTGAGCTCGTATAAATTGTACGACCAAAGGGGATGCGCTGCGTGTTTATTTAATGTTTCCCATGAATTGATGTTTATTTTTTACACTTTTCAATGCACGCGGAGGTAAATCAAAATTGGCATAAATATTTTTTTATGAGACAAAAGTATTGTCAAAGAACGTTTTGAGCTGGAATATAGGGTCCAAACTATTATTAGGTACGGGGGCGCAATGGTTGAAATCTCTCAAAAACTGAGATTTCCGAAAATGGCCGTGGCCCACGAAGTTCCAAGAACCATAGTCTTTCAAAATGTCAGCAGTTACCATAGTTTGTAGTACAGAGGTTTGCAAGTTTTAGCAATATCTCTGATATCCTATACGTATTCAGAATATAGGGTTTTCCATGTATATTGTGTGATTTCTTCCATTTTTTTGTGTGAAGTTCTAGGAGCTAGATGGTTCAGTGTCCGTAAGTTTCGCAATGCCAGGTCTTATGTTTAATATTATCAATAGAATTCTACCTGGATCTTGTAGCCTAGAGACAAAACATCTCATAATGTTGAGGTAATGCAATCCACTTTCAGTTGGAATATTGTTTTGTAACTTTTAAATAACCTTTTTGGTCACAGACCCTTAAAATACAATTTTTTAGGCATTAAAAACGCAATCAGTAGACCTCGCCCGCATCGAGCCCCGCGCTCTGATTGGTCGAGAGGGGGTCACGTGATCCAGATGGCGGCGCCCATGTATCACGTGATCAAAAAATAGTGGTGTGGGAGAAATTCCCTCATGTGCGGGAGAAATTCCCTGCTCACACTCTTATCCTAGTGTTTTGGGGTGATTTGGGGGGTGTCAAAAACCTGTGTTTTTCTGTAAAATCGGTGATTTTTTGGGTGTGAAAATCGGTGTTTTTCGGTAAAAATCGGTGATTTGTTGGGTCCGGTGAGGGAGAAACGAGGGACGGAGGGAATTCCAATATGGCTGCGCCCATGATGAATTGGCTCGGGAACAGGGGAACCTAACCTCACTTTCTTGGTTTTCCCGCGTATTCAATATGGCTGCGCCCAGTTGGCGGGAACAGTAGAAACATAACCTCAATTGTGAAATTGGCGGGAACAGGGGAACCTAACCTCACTTTCTTGGTTTCCCGCGTATTCAAATATGGCTGCGCCCAGTTGGCGGGAACAGTAGAACATAACCTCAAATGTAAAAAGGGCGGGAAAGTAAACTAAACAAGAGAAATAAAGACGAATCGTACCTTATTGTGTGATGATTTAGAGCTGAGCATAGGGGTTCCAGGAGTTTAAAATAAAACATTTTTTGGGTAAAAACTAATTTATTATACTATTTCTAAACAACTATCCACATTGGCACTCTTCACTCCCGCCACACAGATAGCAATATGTGGTGGTGACGTCCATCAGAGGAAGTCTGTAACATAAATAGACCTGAGTTAGCCAGCTATGAACAAGAAAATCTCGCGCTTCCCCACTGGCTGGAATAAGCGCGTCCTTGATTGGATGTAAATAGTATCTAAGCGGTCTGATTGGTGGAACCTGAGAGGCCGGCACTCCTTCCTCTCTCTCCCGTCAGATCCGTGCGGGAGGTCAGGGAGATAGGACGTGTGTCGCTCTGAGTTTTACACACACAATTATTTAAACAATTACGATCTTTTGATATTACTCGAGTAAAATAATTCAATCTAATACGTTAAAATATTTTTACTAATACTTATTTCAATTACCGTTAATACTATTCTTGTAAACTATTTTTCTTAATCTAAATAGAAATTATCGTCACTAGTAGCAGTTAAGTTTATTAGTCATTTAGTTGATTTTCTAACGTAATATCGTTTCTATAATACCATATATATCCTTAGTTTTAAACATGTCTTACGAAAATATTGAAGTAGATTCTGAACCTGTATATATGGATATGGAGTTGGATCCACTGTAAAAAACGCTAGGTAAAAACGAGACTTACATAAAAAAATATAGGGTATACGGTACTAAGACCACCTTTAAATTCAATCCCGTCCCTGAAAAACATTAATGAAATCGATTGGCTAAGGGCAGGATTTTCTAAAATTGTAAATGAAATGAAAGCAAATTGCACTGATTCGGACTACCTCGGATTTACACTTCATAGTCTAAATTTAAAAAGTAAAGATCCGGGCTACGTGGCATTTCGACCACTGATCAGGTCAAAGACGATATCCTTTTTGAAATTTTCGGGGGGATAATTCAAAGTAACGCGGACTCTGTAAAGTCTACCGATACGTTCAAAGTCGAATGTACGCGTGTCAATCTCCCTGTTGGTAGTGGTGGTCCCAGAAGACCTGGCTTGTACAATAATTTTCACGAAGAATGTAAAGCACGAACAGGTATTGTATCGATAGAAAATGTGGACAATCTGTGTCTGCCCCGAGCTATAGTGGTAGCAAAAGCTTACGCCAAAAAAGATCCTCAGTTCAAAGCAGTAAGGCAGGACAAGGGTAAGCGACAAACTTCTAGAGCCCAAAAACTGATGACTAAAGTCGGGGTCCAAATTTCTGAACAGGGAGCGGGGGTCCACGAACTTAATAAATTTCAAGATCACCTCAAAAAATATAATATTACAGTTTACAACTATAACAGTAAGGGTAGGGACGTGTATTTTAACGGTAATAATGAAAGTGCTCTGTATAAAATTAACCTACTGTACCATAGGGGTCACTACAATGTAATCACTAGTCTGACTGCAGCCTTTTCTTGCCATTTCTATTGTGAGGCGTGCCATGTCCCTTACGACCACAGAGGTTTTCACAGATGCTCAAACATCTGTCCTGCGTGTCAGACAGTTTCTCCGCCCTGTAAAGAGGAGCATGGAGGAATAGTTTGCCCAAATTGTAACATAACTCTAAAAAATCAAATATGTTTCGCGGCTCACCAGGGTGAACGGTGTAAATCTGTTAATAAATGCAAACAATGTCAAAGACTCGTATTTCTGAAACAGCGTAAATCGAAACACGTGTGCGGAGAAGTGTTTTGTAAAATCTGTAATGATTTCAAGGCCCCAAACCACCAGTGCTACATGCGAGTCGACACAGGCAAGCCCAAAACCGAAGACTTTCTGTTCATCTTTTTCGATCTGGAAACAAGACAGGACGAGTACATTGACGATAAAAAGGGTTCATAAAGTAAATCTATGTGTCTCGCAACAATTCTGTTTCAAATGTATCGGTGGTGGAAATTGTGAACATTGTAATACCCGTACTCGAGTCCTTCAGACAAGATCCTGTAGTTAAATTCATGGATTATGTGATGGATGTTAGAAAAAAATTCAAAAACGTTTGTGTAATGGCTCATAACGGCCAGGGCCTTTGATTTTCAGTTCATCTTAAAGTACGTACTGGAACAGACAAAATTCACTCCAGAGCTAATTATGCGTGGCACCAAAGTCATTCTCATGGAATTGGACAACGTGAGATTTATCGATCTCACTGAACTATTTCCCCATGGCCCTCTCAGCACTCAACCAAAGCCTTTGATCTACCCCCAGAGAAGAAGAAGGGTTACTTCCCTCACTTGTTTAACACTCTGGCAAACCAAAACTATGTAGGCCCCATCCCACCCAAGGAATACTACTGCCCTGAATCGATGTTCGAAAAAAAGTTATACAGATTTTGAAAATTGGCATAATGACCAGGTCAACAAAAACGTAGTGTTTGATTTCCAAAAAAGAACTTATTGAGTATTGTATTTCAGATGTAGACATATTGGCGCAGGCGTGTATAAAATTCAGAGCAATGTTTCTCGAAGAATGTAACGTAGACCCGTTCATGGAAGCCGTTCACCATAGCCAGCGCCTGTAAACTTGGTGTTTTAGACGTAAGTTCTTAAAACCCAATACTATTGGCCTGGTCCCTAACAATGGATACAGACTTGTTGACATGCAATCCCCCATCGCTTTGCAGTGGCTGACTTGGGAGGAGGATCAGCGTGGCATCCGAATCCAGCATGCAGGGCGGGAAAGAGAAGTCAAAATTGCCGGTATGAAAGTAGACGGTTTTGAAAACGGTGAACGCGTGTATGAATTTCAGGGTTGTTATTTCCACGGGTGCCCTAAATGTTACAAGTACGAGAGGGAAGTGCCCTTACCCGACGATCCCTCAGACTCTTTGCATCTGAGGTACGAAAGGACCCAAATCCAAAATAGCTAAACTCCAAAATTCCGGATACGAAGTTATCGAGATGTGGGAGTGTGAATTTAAGAAAATGAAAAAAGATCCTAGATTGGCATACCTAAATTCATTTACCAATTCTAAACACGCTCCCACTTAATCCAAGAGACGCCTTCTTTGGTGGTAGAACAGGCAACGCAAGAACATACCACAAGTGTGCAGAGGGGGAGTCTATACAGTATGTGGACGTATGCTCTCTCTATCCTTTTGTTAATAAATTTAAAATGTATGTAAAATCTCATCCTAAAATCTATGTGGGTGACAGAGAATGTAGGGGGCGAGGCGGCATGCAGGCTGAAGGTCTTCTTAAATGTAAAGTCCTGCCCCCGCTAAAGTTGTACCACCCGGTTCTCCCTACACGCGAAATGAACGATAAATTAATGTTTGTTTTATGTAGGACGTGTGGGGAGGACATGTACTCGGGTGACTGTGCCCACACCACGGAAGAGAGAGCATTGACAGGGACATGGACGATGCAGGAAATTAGAAAAGCTGTAGAAAAAGGCTATACCATTTTAGAAATGTACGAATTATGGGAATACGAGGTAGTGACCTATGAGGATGGCGGACTCTTCACAGACTTTGTAAATAAATTTCTAAAAATTAAACAGGAGGCATCGGGCTACCCTTCCTGGTGTCTCACTGATCAGGACAAAGAAACGTACATTAAAAAATATTTTGAACATGAAGGTATCAGACTTGACCAAACAAAAATTGAAAAGAACGCGGGTCTTCGCTCCCTCGCGAAATTAATGCTAAATTCGTTTTGGGGAAAATTCGGACAGAGAGAGAACCAGACAAAGACATCGATAATACGATCACCCGACACATTTTTCAAACTACTAACCAGTCCCGGGACACAAGTAAATACGGTTCAAGAAATTAACGAAGAGGTTCTCCTCGTAAATTGGCAAAACATAGAAGAGGTTAGCGAGTCCCTCAGAACCGTCAAACGTCGTCTTGGCCGCTTTTACCACATCTCACGCGAGGTTAAAACTGTATGAACACTTGGAACAGCTACAATCTCAAGTCCTTTACTATGACACAGACAGTGTACTGTACATACATAAAAACGGCATGTATAAAGTTCCTACCGGTGACTACCTCGGGGAGATGACCGATGAGTTGGTCGACTACGGTCCCGGGTCATACATTGTAGAATTCGTTTCTGGTGGTCCTAAAACCTATGCCTACTTAGTGTGGTCCACAAATAAAAATTCGTTAGTTGAAGTCTGTAAAATAAAAAGGTCTCACTCTAAATTTAAAAACTAGTAAACGTCTAAATTTTGAAAAATTAAAAGAAATGGTGCTTAGTGAAACGGATCCAACTCTAGAAATAACAGAAAACCGTATTAGACGGACAAAAGACAAAAACATAGTTACCGTAGAAGAGACTAAACTATTTAAAATTACTGGTCCTAAGCGTAAGCGGGAAGGAGAGTACGAGACACTACCGTATGGCTATAGTAAAGTTTCTAAATATTAGTATATTATAGTTATACTTACAGTAGGTGTAAATACAGCCTCCTTCACTCTTCTAAACACAGACACCACAAACAATAACCTTCGTAGGTCAATGCTTTTCCCCCTCATCCTCTTTAACTTCTCCCGCGATTGCTCGAGTAGATGCTGCTTCTCCTCCATCACTGACCGAGACTGAACGCTCTCCTCGCAACCGCGTACCCCCACTACCACACAGCGTCCACTGACTTTCCTGTCGCTGTGCTTGCTACCGGCCCTCGCAGACCCAAAAGCCTGAGTGTGTGTGTGTATGGGCTCTGAGGTCCCGGACAGAGTGGTTGCGATCCTTCAGGTGGCCTAAACTCCATAATTCCTTGGGATCATGTATGAATGTGTGTGGCAACGAGGCGGGCTAAACCCCATAGATGTACTCTTGCCGTGAATGTGCCGAGAGGTTCGTGGCCTTGGGGTTTGAATGTGATCCTTCAGGTGGACTAAACCCCATAATTCCTTGGGATCGAGTGTGAATGTGTGGGAGATAGCGATGGACCGGTTCAGCCATGACAAATTACAAATGTATATAGTGTTGATATTACTGTAAAATTGTAAATATTGCTGTAAACACCTATATTTGTGCAAAGTGTGAGGTCTCAGTGGGGGAGTCGGTGGTGGTGGGAGAGTAACCGTGGAGGCAGTGGTGGTGGTGGGAGAGCACTTCATTCTCAATCATGGCGTGGAACCCAAAGAGCCTCTATGATCTTTGTCTGCGGCAAATTGCCCAACACCGTATTGACTTCTTACGATATAACCAGATCCCCGAATCCATCCGTCGGGAAATTAAATCTAAACATCTTGAAAACTGCTTTGAAATGGTAGCCAGATACAAAGAAGTTTACGCCGGAGGCAGACTACGCAGACTTTGTCATACGTGTGCTCGAGACCGTTCAGCTGTTTGGGAAGAAGTGTCGACAACGCATTACGTCACGAAAGATACATTTTACACAATGCGTAGTTTATGGGAGTGCGCATCGTGTAACAGGCAACTCTTTAAGTATACGACCGGGCGTTGCATTTGCGATTATTCCATTGTCTAAGCAACAAGGGATGGGACAGTATTTGATCACCGGGCGACAACCAGTTACTTCTGGACTGGCCCTAAAAATCAAATACTGTTTAACCTGGGCATCGAGCATGCGAGTGTTCGATGTGGGTGTTCCAAACCACACCACTTAGACGGCTATAAATACCGGTATACAGATTTCTTTCTTCATTTACAAAATGGACGCTATAGCGAAAGAACTGCACAAACCGGCTAGGAAAAAAAACTATCCCAGACGCAGGGTTACGCTGAAGGGACTCAATGATCTATACCAGGCTGACCTAGTAGAGATGATCCCGTATTCAAGGGTGAACAAAGGTTACAAGTATATATTGACAATGATAAACTGCTTTAGTAAACTTGCGTTTGCCATTCCTTTAAAAAACAAGACCGGTGCAGAAGTCGCGCATGCACTAGAAACCTATACTGTCTAAACACAAGATGAAAAACCTTCAGACTGATCAGGGTAAGGAGTGGTACAACACTCACGTCAAAAAGCTAATGGACAAATATAAAATAAACCTTTACTCGACCTACTCACATCTGAAAAGCTCTATTGTAGAGCGTCTAAACAGAACATTAAAAGAGAAAATGTATAGAAAATTCACGACACGTGGAAGTTACGAATGGTTCAGTATTCTATCTGATATAGTCAAGGAGTACAATAATAATGTCCACAGAACAATCGGTATGAAACCAAAAGACGTTAAACAGAAACACGTAAAACAAATCCTTGTCCGTTTAAACAAAACCACAAAAAGAAAACAAAAAATTAAAATCACTAAATTCAAGCTAAACGATAAGGTAAGGATTAGCAAATACAAAGGAGTTTTTAAAAAAGGTTATCTGCCTAACTGGACAAATGAAAGTATTTACAGTATATGCAATAAAACCTACAAAACCCGTAACGTACATTCTACAAGACTCTAAAGGTGAAGTATTGAAAGGTGGGTTTTATGAACAAGAACTCCTCAGGTCCAAAACTGGTAATGTATATCTAGTTGAGAAAGTGTTGAGGCGGAAAGGAGACAAAGTACTTGTTAGATGGCAAGGGTTCGATAAAAAACAGTGACACATGGGTGAGCAAGCATGACATCACCACACACTGAGTGTGACTGCAACTGCAGTCGTGGGACCGGATGCAGCTGCACCAGCCGCTGCGTGGGAGCGGATGCAGCTGTGCGCTCCAACGTCCAGGAGGGCTACCAGTTCAGCTCTGTTACTTTATATACTATGTCATAATAATGTGCAACTTAGTTTATCTTCGACAATGAGACTGATTAGTCAATCTGTGAAATTACCAGTGAGAAACTTTGACGAGTTTGTAGGTGGTGGTATGAATCGTACAAATAAAAACGGTCCTCTGCTACCTGACACGATTCGCGGATTAATTGTTGGACCGTCCAATTGCGGTAAAACGAACGTACTGTTTAACCTATTGGTAGATCCTAACGGTTTGAGATTTGAAAATGTTTACGTGTTTTCAAAATCACTCTACCAACCAAAGTACCAGCTACTATCCAAGATTATGCCGAAAGAGATCGGATACCACGCGTATGATGACAATGCATCTGTCATACACCCGAGTGAGGCTAAACAGAATTCAGTAATGATATTCGACGACATAGCCTGTGAAAAACATAACAATATACGAAACTACTTCACCATGGGTAGACACAAGAATATTGACACATTCTACCTAGGTCAGACCTACAGCCATATACCCAAACAGCTCGTTAGAGACAATGCCAACTTTATCGTACTATTCAAACAAGACGAAACAAACCTTCACCATGCATACAGTGACCACGTCAATACCGATATAGACTTTGAAAAGTTTAAACAAATGTGTGCTCTGGCGTGGAAAGACAGACACGGCTTCCTGGTCATATGCAAGGACTGTGACATTGATAAAGGCAGGTATCGTATCGGAATCGATAGTTTCATTCAAGATCTATGATGGTAAGGATATACCACTACAATGACCTCAGAGGTTTCTCAATCCAGAGATCCAACAAAGTCCATTCAAACCTGTGCACCTGGTACTATGCCGATAAGAAAAAGTTTTGCGGTAATTACTGTAGCAGACGCGGACCACATGGTTTTCTCTTCAATAGGAGGTGCTGGAGACATAAGCGTGTAGGGATGTACAGTGCTAGTCTACCACCCGTAATCTTGTTAATGATTTCAGCAAGCGAACGGTTCTACAATCGCGATATATGGATAGAGTTTGTGAAAAGAAGTCAAAACAAAGGGGTACCGCTCGAACTCGTGGTGTACCACGAGGACATGCTAAATAGTACGGTAAGAAATCCACAGAACATGTTATCCAGATTCAGACCGTTTCCCGATCAATTCGGTCAAATCGTACCGTTGAGAAACGCTCATGGTAGTGTAAACTTTGCGCAGACCTGTATAAGGATGCTCCAGTACGGGTGTAACATACCGCATGCAGCTCGCTGTATTCTCATTACAGAGAGAACAATACCAATCAGGAACCCTGTCAAGATTCTACAATCGTGCTCTAGCTTCAAAGTGCTACATTGACATTAGCTACAACGTAGGTTACGGCCCCGTCCCAGACGGTTTACCGCGAGGTCAAAGGAAGAAAGATTTTGCTGGTGTAAAACAATCTTTGTCAAAGTCTGTTTACGACAGAATTTCTCAAATTGGCTTTACCGACCGTACCAATGTACTGCGATAAGTTCGGAATAACACTGCGTGACGGGACTTACTCAATTACAAATACCAAACAGTTTGAGGCTTGGAGGAGTTTTACAGGAGCTAAATCCAAGTGAATTCTGGTTACTCAACTCTTACATGATTCACATACACAGTAGGGTGAACAGACCTATAGAGCATCTGAAACAATATATGGAAAAGCACGTGGAGAGTGACAAGTATACTGTAGCTGAGATACCCCAGTGGAGAGACGGATGGAAAAGGACCTTTGTGTTCAGGGACCCTGATAGACCTGTACAGATACCGAGAACAGTTTACCTAAGAGGGCTAGGTACCGTGGTGTCACTAAAGCAGGTCGTACGCTTTCTAAGAAAGCATAAAAAACGAGCCCTCTTCTTTAGACAGGTTGAACTGCCATAAAGTAGTTAGTATTAAAGTACTAAAACCGAGTCACATTGTCAGTTTAAACAATGGCTTCAAAGGAGAAGGACCTTACTCTCAGTATAACTCGTTTGAGGAAAGCTATAAAGCAAAAGTATAAACAGTTCAGAGAAGGAACTCTGGCCACAGACGTATTTCTAGAAAAACAGTACAAACCTATCCTGTCAGAGTTACGAAAAACAACAGGATCTGTAAAAACTGAACCGAAAACCGAACCAAAGCAAGAAGAAGAAGAGGAAAATGAAGATGAGGCAGCCGCACAGTTCACTCCGGACGTTATGTCAACCCCCAAAACACCTGCGTTCCTGCAGGACGATGATGTGCTTGAAGCAGGACCGTCGTCACCAGACGTCAGTGATATACTCAGCACGAAAGAAGGACAACTCTCAGCATCTGCATGGATACAGAACACGTTCTCCCATCCACTAACCATAAGGTACATGACAAGTATGATGAAAGGATATGTCAGGTAAACATAGTAAGATCGACCATACGTACGGACCACGCTACGACAACAATACGCTAATGGTAGGAGATAAGAAGTTATCATTTGGAGATGACGGTAGCATACTCGTAGGTGAACGGTCCTACAGACCTACACAGGGACTTTATGAATTGCTTTTTAATCGTCTGCCTGATGACAAACGTTACAACGTAAACGATATGAGAGCTTACAAGGATATATTGACACTGTCGTCTGCTCACAAGAGAAGTTACAATTATAAAAAATCACGTGAACCGTAACGCTTCAACGAAATACAAAGTCATTATTTCTCAACTCTTCCCAAAGACCGGTAGCGGGTATAAGGATGTAGGAGCACCAGACCCTATCTACTATGATGACCCAAAACGAAACTGTGTGACAGACTCAGACTCCTCGTGTCCTCAGCAGAGACCGGTAACACGGGACATAGGAACGAAATAATAAACATTATCGAAGAACTCAAAGAATCAAAGACTATATCAGGTGATGGTTAACGCGAGATTCAGATCATTGATGAGATGACCGTCAATAAGTTTGGTCAGAGGCCACAATCTCTGAAGAAGCAAGACATTCAGAGAGTTACGAATACTGTAAACAAAAAGCTAAAGAAAGATGTAAGAAGACTGTACTCTCAAATTGCAATCCTTCAGAATCAAGCGCTTATTCAGCAGAATCAAATAAACAGCTTACAAAATACAAATGAAGAAGTTATAAGACGTCTAGCAGTTCAACTATTTCACTGGATCAATAAGATACACACACTACCGTACCTCCAGCTCGCTTCCACGGCGTCTTAGATGTTGATGAAAACACATATATTGACTGGGATAAGATATTTATAAAGAGCAATGTACAGGAGGAGTCTTCATCACTTGCACAATGAGTGTTGACAAGTTTGGTCATACGGTCCGTGAAGGAAGTAAAGAGAGGTCCGCCTGGACAAGGATTCAGTCTCACAGTCGACGGCAACTACGATATCAAGGGCAAGCGGTTATGTAACGTGGCCGACGCCCAGCACAGTCTAGACGCTATAAAACCTGCAGACCTTGAAAAATAATGTGGATAGCGCAGTCCTCAAGACTGTGTCTGACGTTTCGCATTGTATCCAAGAAAAATGTGATGGACGCTAAAGGTAACAGAATTAGCAAACATAAGGTGATGCTCTACTCTGGACCGATGCTCTGACTCTTCGTCGTCTTGCTAGGGAGGTACCCTATAAGGACACGAACAGCAAATATTACAGGTTTGACAACTACAGGTTGCGCATGATAGGTGATCCCGCGGAGGATACAGATGCAGTGACGCTAAAATATCTTAAAACGAACACTCTAAAAAGAAGTAGTGATGGTAAAGTCTGGGAATGTGATAACAAAAGACTCGGACAGATGGCTGATCCTCTTCTCGCTGGCGACGGTGTAAAACCTACAGACTTTGAACAGGAAAACTGAATGAAAAAACGCTGGCGATAGACAAGGACACGATCGACGCTAAAAAGAGGAGACTAGTGAATGTAGCCGATGGTCAAGGACCAAACGATGCCCGTTACACTTCTCTCAGTGTCAAAATCTATTGCCTGCTACTAAAAGTATTGCGGACGGAACAGTTATCTTTAATAATTAACAGAGTTTCTAATGTTGCCGAACCTAAAGAAGGTACCGACGCTTGCACTGTAAATTATGTGAAGGAAAGAACACCGGATACGGATAAGGATAAATGGTTATTTGGACGTAAACGATTAAGTCAAGTAGCTTCTCCGCTGTATGACGGAGATGCTGTTAATAGAGGATACCTTAAAGTGAACACTCCGATACTCGACGGTGACACGTGGAATTGTAGGAATAAAAGATTGAAACTTGTGGGCGACCCTGTCGACATGAGTGACGCTGTGTCTGTTAATTATCTGGTGAGAGTGGTGAGCGAAGTCTTTTACGGTATGTACAAACTACTGGCTCCGACGCTAGACGCTATACACCTAACCGATAAAGACGAGTGGATTAGGTTCAACATTGTCGACCCATACTTTAAAGACCCAGTGAGCAGGGTGAGATCGAAAACCGTGATGGTTTTATTTATATGTGAGCAGCTGACATTTTTACCGCCAGTTTACTTTGGAACCTGGCGAGATGAGGTTCTTGGTATTTATTCTATGTGTAGCTCCTCTGATAGCTGCTAATAAAACTTTGTTGTACTTGGAGAGATACGGCTATCTCGATACTAATACCTCAGAGCTATCCACAGACATTACACAGGCGGTCATTAGGTTTCAGGAGACGTTCGGCTTGAATGTGACCGGATATGTAAATGAGGAGACGACTAACTTAATGAACCAGCCCAGATGCGGCAATTCGGACGAATTAATAGCGTCTTTCACTGCAAACCCAAACTACGGATGGCGGAAAAACGATATTACCTGGTTTATGTACGGTAGTAATTATCAGTTATGACACAAAACTATGTCGGGATGCGTTCGCCCTATTCTCAAGACATTCCAACCTGACCTTCCGGCGGGACCCTATAAACCCCACAATCATTTTAAGTATCGCTCCCAGGAAACATCTTTTGTATTATCTACGGAAAAATTGCTAGTAGAGTGTTTGATGGTAGGGGTGGTTTAGTGGGTCACGCCTTTCTCCCTATATTGGGGATGAACCAGACAGATGTTCATATGGACGGTGACGAAGAATTGGGATTATTACAATGGATCTACCTGCACCTGGAAAAGTTTCATTCTTTTTGGTTCTATTACACGAAATTGGACACGCTCTAGGCTTGCAACATTCATCACTTTCGTCGTCTATAATGTATCCTTTTTATTTTGTACCACATGGTATTTCAAATCTTTACCAATATGATTTAGACAGAGATGATCAATTGGCAGTACAGTATATTTACGGACTACTACCTGTTCCTCCATACACGTCCACCACTACTACTACAACATCTACAACAACCTCGAGCACGACTACCACTACTACCAGTACCAACCACACCCACGTCAACCTCTACGTCCCCTACAATACCTACAGAGTTGGACATTTGTACATTGAGACATAGAATCAATACATTTTTTTATTGTAAAAAATAGATTGTACGCATTTTTACGGCAAGTATGTATGGGCTCTGAGTCTGAATCACGCGCTTAGAACACGTGAGGAGTTTACCAATCCTCTAATAATCACCGATTGGTTGCCGTTTTTTTTACCGTCAGACTTTACAAACATTTCGGCTGTGGTACCAAAGACCGAACGGAGAGGTGGCTTTGATTGTGGACAAGACATTGTACATTATTGAGTATCCGTCACTCGTACTTTTAAGACAGAAAAGAATTGATACAATCTTACACTCCAGAATAAATAAAGTGAACGCAGCGTTGAAACGGTAATACAGGTAGGACCTTTATTTTTACCGATGACAAATTTGTTGTAGAACTTAACGAATGCACTCTCAGAGGCACTAATGTTGGGTATGACCAGTAGCGTGTTGCCAGGAGTCCCTGATGGAATTAGAGGAGGTTTCAGATATATAAAATGGCCGTCTGTACTTTATAACAGACAGTCACGTTCTGGAGTACGACGAGTTTACAGGAGTGGTTACAAGATCCGAGGCGGATATCTTTGACGTACTGCAGATCACATGTGTTAGGGAGACCCTGCTCAGGCAACTCTATAACGTATTACGGTATATAAGGGAATAAAATGGGGAAAAGCACAAAGTAAAGCGAAACAGATTGAAACGAACCGTCAAGCGAGGAAGAGGTCTGGTTTCGAGCGCTTTGCAAAACGCCGGATCGGTCGCTGGAAATCTTTTGAACCGTGCAATTGACGCTCTACCTGTCGAACTCCATTTACCTGGTGGGTACCGATACTGTGGGTCCAGGTACGAAATTAGGGGTGAGATTGGCAAGGGGTGATAAGGGTATAAATCCCTTGGACGAATATTGTAAAATTTCACGATATAGCGTACTCAAAATACAGGGATTTTCCGAACACCGAAGCGAAGCCGACAAAGAATTGGCCAAAAGAAGCCTGGGAAAGAGTCAAAATCGGCAGACGCAAGTATTGGGGAAAGAGCCGCCGCAAGCCTTAGCTGTAACAGGAGCCATGAAGACCAAAACAGCCCTCGGTGGAGGGAAGAGGCGGAAGAGCAAGCGAGGGAAGCCCAAACGTAAAGGTCAGGGTATGTACCTCAAGCCGTATCCAAAGAGAGGCGGGTGGGGTAAGAAAGAAGAGGAGGTGTATGCAATAAAAAAAAAAAAACGTCGATACCAATAAAGCCGTTATCAAATTACGAGCTAGTACACTACGCGAAAACTACTTAATATTCCGAATTTCCGTGGAGTCTATATGAGAGACGCTCTAAACCCAAACGCCCGACGATCGTATGAATCGGCCATAATTAATCTGGATAACTCGGCCGGTGAAGGTACACATTTGGGTGTGTTACAGGAAGATAGGTGACACGGGTTATACTACTTTGACAGTTTTTGGTAACTTAAGACCACCAATAGAGGCTTATATCATACCTAGGACCAGACGTTAAACGTACGGAGTATAATTACGAGAGAAGACAGAGTGAGGGCTTCAGTAGTCTGCGGGACACTTGTGTTTAAAGTTTCTCAGCAGTAATGTTTTCACTTAGCGGGTCCTGCTCCACAGGTATCATGCGAGGTATTTCCTCCAATGGACGTGAGCGATGGTGATTACGAAATTGGTTCTAGTTGACCTCTCCACATACTATACGATTCCAAATATTGAAACGGGAATAAAACCGATATGTTTTATTACGGTGACAATAAACAAATCAAGATAGCAGAGGGGTCGTACGAAATTGAAAAATATCGAAGAATACATCAAATCCCCATTTAGGCGCGGATGTGACATTTAGTCTGAAAGGAAACAATAATAACGCTAAAAATCCGAAATCACTTGTAATAAAAATCATACACTTTGACAGAGAACAGACAATCGCTCCGCTCCCCTACTAGGGTTCAGTAAAAAACCACTTGAGCCAGGCAGGGTACACACATCCGATGTCCCCATAAACATAATGAATGTAAATACTATACGCGTTGGAATGCAATATCGCACGAGGATCCTTTCAAAACGGTGTGTAGAGGGACACGTGCTGCATGAGTTCTACCCTGAAGTGGCCCCAGGCTATAAAAATAGTTGAGAAAACCCGCCAATGTAATCTATTTACCGGTGAACGTTCGTAGAGTGAACAACATTTCCGTAACACTCAAGGACCAGGACGGCAGATTGATTAATTTTCCGTAACGAGATAGTCTCACTACGCTTGCATATAAGAAAACAATAATGGGTCTAGTATTTAGAGGAGTTGCCGAGCCACACACTGGTCAGTAATCACCGAAAGGTGGGCAGCGTTAACATCAAAGAACATATAAGTTTCTAAAGTTCTCTAGGCTTTAAGTATGGCGCTTCTATCGATAGAGTCCGGAGCAATGTACGATGAAGTCGTAACGGGGTGGGGAATTTCATACCCATAAACCGTACGCCTCGATCTACGTTTAAGAATAACGATGAAATCAGAATACCGATTAGTCAGCAAGACATAATCACTGCAGCACCGTTCGAAAGCTTCATACATGTTAAAGGGACGCTGCAGGCTAAAAAAGCTGACGGCAGTGCTTGCAATGTAAATCTAGTGAACAACTCGGATGGCACATTTATTTGATGAGATTCGTTACGAGTTGGAACGGTCAAGTAATCGGATAAAAACACGCAGTGTCGGCATAAACTACGACGATCAAAGGACTGGTATCTTTTAAGGAAAATGAAAAAATGAGTCTGGGCTAACGGAGGGTGGCTCGGGGCGAATAATTCCGCAGACGCTGTTAAAGAGTTCAATTACGCCGTTCCCGTTAGGACATTGATGGGATTTTTCGAAGATTACAAAAAGGTAGTGGTTAACAGTAAACAAGAGTTGGTTCTTCTGAGAGCCGCCTCTGATAACAATGCTGTAATTTTCAGCTGACGCTGCTACTGTTGATCTTGATATAACTGACTTGTACTGGAGGGTTCCTTACATTACAATATCAGACAGCCACAGGTTTAAAAGCTGTTGCGTATGGTCGAGAAAGATACACTGATTTCACCTTCCGTTTCGATCATGGGAAATTCACGAGTAACCCCAGTTTGCCGTTGACAACACGTCATAAGTTGGACAATAAAAACGAGTACCCAAAAATTGAAAAAACCTCGTTACGTGATTTTAGGTTTCCAGACTGGAAGGAAGAACAATTTGAAAAAAGACGCTTCCAGCTTTGATCACTGCGATCTACTCAATATCAAAACTGTTTCTGAATTCACAGTACTTCCCGTACGATAACATCCATGGTGATCTACGCATTTTCTACGACATGTTTACCAGATTCCAGAGCTCATACTACCAGATACAAGGTGCCCCCTACAGTTGATTTCAACACGTTTAAAAGTAACGTACCTCTCTATGTTATTGACTGCTCCAAGCAGAATGATTCAATAAAAAAACTGAGTGCCCCGTAGACGTGCCTGTCTGGAGTTTGAGACTAAAAACGCTATTGCTTGCACCAACACTGCTGCTTCGACACTGCTTAGTAACTATATGACTCACACCTGGCATACACTCTGCTCACGGGTAAACGTTAAGCGGGTGGTGTAGGAGCGGTGGTGGGGTAAAACCCTTATAAATAGCTGAATTTTGTACGTGGTGTCTCATTCTGTGTCATGGAGAAGCTAAACAGTTTTCTAAACGAGCCTGACTCGGTCGAGGCGACTCGATACTTAACATTAAAGAACGAACTACTCTACAAGGTCGAGGGCATGCGAAGACTCTTTGCTCGCTTTAAGACCTACAGTTAGAGTGCCCAGTGACTCTTATAGATACGGCCATTTCAAGGAATGCGCGTGAGGCACGACCCGACGCTACGTCAGGTTCCTGACACTTGTCAGTTGTCCACTATATGGATTTCATACATTAGGGGATCGATTACGATTTTGGATCAGTTAGCTGAAATGAACGATCCGTTTCTTTCGAGATTACAGTTTCTACTTGAACCCTTCCGTGATACCGCAACACAGGGGCTGTATTGTTAGGGTGTAGGGTGGGGGTAATTGTTTAGGGTGGGGGTAATTGTATAAATTGAGCGACTCCTACGCCGACGTACATTACCTACCCAGTGTTGAACGCTTTCGCAACGAATGGCGCTATACATTTTCAGTTATAAGGAAGAAGAAGAGAGGGAAATTATTGGGATACTTCGACTGTACTGATTTTACATCCTATGCCGACTTTTACGATGTTTAAGGACTTTAAACAGGATTGAGGTTTGTTTTGAGGTAGTCGATGAGCTCCCGAGGAATACGACACGGATGATGAAGATAATCCTATTAAACAGGCTCTAAATAGGTATAGAGAGGGTATAAAAGCCGGAGTGTACACTTCCTTGTGGAAGGACGGAGAAAAAATGAAAACATGTAAATACCTCGACTGTACTAATTTCACACCTAATAGTGAGTTTTATGATGTGACGGGGTTTTGACAGGATTAGGGTTAGGTTTGCAGAGAGGATGATGTGAAGCTGAAAGGGTATAAAAAGGGTATTAAAGCCGTATGTATAACACCGCTTCCTTGTGGAAGGACGGAAAATTGAAAAGCGTTTAAAAACCCATCAACTGTACTAATTTAACATCCCATGGCGACGCTTGGGATGTGAGGGACTGTGACAAAATTGATGTCTCATTTTCACATAAGTCCTTTCACATACGAATGGGAGAGGAGGAAGTGGAGGGGGAAGAACCACCTGCTAAAAAATCTCATTGGTCAGAAATAAGCGCGTCTCTGATTGGTCGAAATGCTCCTGTCTAAAAGTAAAATTTGAGAATTTACGTCAGACGTTGAGATGGAGTCGCAGACTATGGACGTGGAACCCACGCGGATTCCAAAACGTAAAGAGCGTATCAATGCGTTAACCGGGGTTTTTCTTAGATCTGTCTACTTTTTGGATAGTGATCTTTCAAAATGCGTAATTGTAGGGTTTGTTTAAGAATCGGGGTGACTCTCTCGGGGTTCTCTTTAAGGTGTAAAAAAGGGATGCGTTTATTGGTCACACGATGTGTTCAATCAAATCACTCCTCATTTCAATTCCATAACCCTGGCTCTGGAGAATAAAACCAAATTTTATATTAAATCGGACACGGAGGAGGATATCAAGGTCACAAATGTTTTCGGTCGTATGCACGTGTTTCTCTTTGACGGGGAGCATACTTTAACGCTTAACGAGGCCGAATGGACTCAGTTTTACAAACAGCCTTCCTCTGATGTACATTGCTCTCAGAGACAATTTTATTATCGAAGAGTCTGTACGGTTTACTATTCACGCACTAGCATCAGGGTTGGTAGAGGAGGACGTATTTGCAAAAGCAGATAGTCAGGGACTCCTCTGTTCCACAGCTCATAAAATTAGCTCTTGAAGTGGCCTTGTACAAACGTTGGCCCAATGGATGTGGCAGTAGTTGAATTTCACGCATTTCAAGGGCAATAAAAGACCCTTTATTCTTAAAGAGCTCGCGATCGTGGGAAACTCTTTTCAATGTCAAATTATATTTAAACCACCTTTTCCTAGAGAACGGTTGAGCGCCAAAAATCGTACAACAGCTCGCTGGCTTGAAGATAACTACCATTAAAGATTTCTTGGGAGGAGGGTGATTATCCCTACAGAGCCTAATGTACTTCGCACTCTATGCAAACCCTTTGCCGTGATTTTACACGCGCGGGTTGGAGAAGGCAGAGTTCTTGAGAAAGTTTCACAGTGATGTCCGTGAACTGGACGATATAGTGTGCGAGGAGGCCGGCAATCCGTGTAGCTGTAAAACAACACACAGGTTTGCTTGCTCGTTGCCACAACATACGTCAACCGAGGATCCCAATGTGAAATGCGCAATGATTGCAGCAAAGTGCCGTTTCGAGATCCTTAACAAACAGCTGCACAATACCAACGCTTATTAGTATCGGCGAGTGATTAGTAAAGGGGCGGAGGGGGTTCGGCATTTAGTTGAGAATCCCGACGTGTTGGCTTGAAAAGGACTCGCCGACGGGTCACATTGAAAGGCGCTTCACCGAGTAAAGTGACTTTTAACTGTAGGTTAGATACGAAAAATTCTAGAGCGGGGTGAATGATTGGTAAGCTCCTAAGGCTGGCGTAAAACCTGTAAGTCCTGGGGCTCTTTACTGCTCTTACGGCAGGCCTAAACTCCGTAAGACCGGGGAGCAGTTGTGTGTGTGTGTGTGTGTGTGACAGATACCTCTATGGCAGGCCTAAACTCCGTAAGTCCAGGGGTATGTACCTCGCTCTAGATGCTTGTAAAAAATAAAAAAATTTAAAAAATGTAAAATTCTCCGGTAAGTTTTTTGAGTCACATTGAAAGGCTATCACCGAGTAAAGTGGCTATTGAAACTTACAGGAGACAAAAATATGTTGAGGAGCGATTACATTGTAATGGAGTGAATCGCTATCGTTGGTACAGCGGTGGTTGGGGCTGTACACAAATACTGGTCACATTGAAAGGCTTCACCGAGTAAAGTGATTAGTAAAGTGAAAGAGTGAGAATAGGCCTACTGGGGAAACTCACTATAATCAAAAACGCACTGGGACCCCTACGGCCTAGCCATTCTGGCTTACCGTGGTGTGGAAACGTGGGTCACAAATTGCAGTTTAATGCGGTGCAAGTGCGAGTCTCGGTGGGGGAGAGAGGCGTCCGCGTATAAAAGCGCGGTGCATCGGCTGCAGCTGCACTTGCTGTGATAGCTTTGCTATGTCTGTGGCAACTAGTTTTTACCGTTTTCGCCATGTTGCTGTTGGTGGTGGCTGGCAACGATCTCGAGGTAATTATTGTTTTGATATTTATTGTTCTATCGAGTTGTCCCTCAAACACTGTTTCTAACTTGTAAAGTGTTTTTTTTAGGAACAACCATCCACTTCAAACGGGTTTGCGTAGGAGTCAACCGATCCCTGTGCCCGGGGCTATCCGGATCGATACTTTACTACGGATAGCGGGTTATAGTCCATCTGATATGGTTAGCGTCACATTTCAATACTCTAATTTTTACTCCTTAGGTGTGTGGCAGCTTTTCTAACTTATTTCTCTTTCAGAATAATGGTGATGATCGGCTACACTCCTGCACCTTCAGCGTGAGGTGACCAGGGTCAGTAACTATGTTACCGTTGTATTGTACTAATTACGCATTACTGCAGTCCCTATAATCGAACTCTATTGCAGAACGAGTACGAGGCTCAGATCCAGAGGATGTTCAGGTCCTGGGCAATGGGTTGGCGTGACACTCGGACGCGGCCGACTGATGTTTCATAAAGCGCCGGTATTGAGGATTACCGTTATCCTATTTTCCATTCGTGCAGTATTCGTGTCTGCTAAGTCCCGCAACCGAGTGCCATGTATTAATTCACTTGTGCTTTAGGATCCATCGACTCTCGGGTGGACCGGTGATGCTAACCCAAACATCACTCTCCCCTCTGACATCCTCTGAGGAGAGTCTAATCGCTGCTGCCCGATAGGGCTATAGCCGAGGCGTCGACTTTTCCCGACGAGGCGACTCAAAGGGTGGTGATGGAGGAATCTAATTCCCAGCTCAGATGAGGCGATTTCGGTTAGTATATAGGGCATTCATATTATATTGCAGGTTTCGCTCTGTTTACAGAATCAAAAAATGGATATTTCTTGTTGACAGTTGAGTACTTCTTGGGACTTCCGACGCAACCCCTCCGACCCGGAGACAGTCCTCTGAGGATCTCTCTCAGTTCTATCGGAGGTTGAATCAGTCTACTCCACCAACAGTCTCGCCCATCAGTAGTGGCTCCTTCCACTCTGGTTTCTCCCCCGACCCCACCTCACAGGAGTCCCTCATATCCATGGAAGTGGCTGCCGGCTCGCCACCCCTCCTCTCACCATCTGCAGTACGTTTCATTCCCTACATTATCCATGCCACTACGTAGTGTTTCATCTGTTTAATTCGTTACCTATGTTACAGGACATAGATCCCCAATGGGAGGCAATGAGGGCGGTGTCAAGGTCCCTGAGTATAGTCGCTCAGGTGCAGGGCATCAGTGTGGGGGCCGTCTACGACACCGAACGGTGGATGGTGCGGAGACCCGAGGAGGAGGAGTTCCGTGCCGCCGCTCCAGCCGCTTGGGAGGAAACCCGCGAACGGTGGATGGTGCGGGAGACCCGAGGAGGAGTTCCGTGCCGCCGCTCCAGCCGCTTGGGAGGAAATCCGCAGCATCCTCGCGGATTTCCTATACGAGAACGGCTACCCGCAATGGAGGAGGACTCCCGGACGTAGAAACACCGCTGTGCCGTCCAACGGATCAACCCCTGCCACTCAACCCCGCGAAGTGTCCTGCCCCGTTTGCTTTGCGAATCTACCAACAATCGCTCTTCGACTGTGTGGGCATACACTCTGGCCGTCCATGCTCCAACAGAGTGGGGGATAGATGCCCCACGTGCCGTGAGCTGATTGTGGGAAGATTCACAATATATCTCCCCAGGTAGATCTCTCTCTACCTCTATCTTAATTATTCAATTGGCTTCACATTCAAAATTTATATTCCAAATTCCAAAGGGACGGGACATTATCCAGTCGTAGGATGTCTACCAGTTTCTCTGGACCGATTCTTATACTGGATAATGTTTAACCTGGGTACTATACGTAGTGCGGATGTTTCCGAAACCACATCCAGGCCCACATCAACTCACCGCATCACACAATAAGGTACGATTCGTCTTTATTTCTCTTGTTTAGTTTACTTTCCCGCCCTTTTTACATTTGAGGTTATTTCCCTGTTCCCGCAATTTCACAATTGAGGTTATGTTCTACTGTTCCCGCCAACTGGGCGCAGCCATATTGAATACGCGGGAAACCAAGAAAGTGAGGTTAGGTTCCCCTGTTTCCCGCCAATTTCACAATTGAGGTTATGTTCTACTGTTCCCGCCAACTGGGCGCAGCCATATTGAAATACGCGGGAAACCAAGAAAGTGAGGTTAGGTTCCCCTGTTCCCGCCAATTCAATCATGGGCGCAGCCATATTGGAATTCCCTCCGTCCCTCGTTTCTCCCTCACGGGACCCCAAATCACCGGATTTTACCGAAAAAACACCGATTTTCACAACAAATCACCGATTTTACAGAAAAACACAGGTTTTGACACCCCAAATCACCCCAAAACACTAGGATAAGAGTGTGAGCAGGGAATTTCTCCCGCACATGAGGGAATTTCTCCCACACCACTATTTTTTGAATCACGTGATACATGGGCGCCGCCATCTTGGATCACGTGACCCCCTCTCGACCAATCAGAGCGCGGGGCTAGATCCGGGCGAGGTCTACTGACAAAAAGTCAGTTCTAATTGATAATACCCGTTGTTGCAAAGTTCGGACTACGGGTAAACATCTGCTTGTCTTCACTGGTATGTATTCCTACATCCGCAAGGAACCCTTGGAGAAATTACGTAGTTTAATTTTTACGTAACATTTTTGACATAACAAAATTACATTGAAAACTGTATTATTAGTTTAGAAAAAAGAACTAAAATATAGCTATTTATGTTAACCGATAACGCTATGACTATTTAAAAACCAAGTGTTATTCCTTACATTTATTTGTATAATTGTTAGGTTAATTTTTGTGAGAATAAATTTACCGAAAAATGCATAATAATTTTACAACAGTGAAAAAAAGAAAAAAAATCAAAAAAAAAAATAAAAGTGGGGATAAAATGTAACTTTATTTTCCAATTAAATATTAGAGATCACAAAAGAGTACTATGCTTCAATTGTTGGGGAACTTAAACCTGGATCTCTCACTTGCCGGGAGAAGCAGTGTGTACCACAACTCCTCATCTCAACACAGAGCCCTTCACACCTCTTCATCCCGAATCAAATTGTTTTTTATTTGAAGGGTTTCCTGGTTACTTTTTGAGTTAATATATTTTCTAGTGCTCTGCTTAGTACAACATAATCTTTCCAAAGTATACTTATTACAACAAAATATCAAATGGTTCTGTTACTAAAATCAACGTAAGAGAATACGGTTCATCCAATTGTAATATATATATATATATAGATATATAAATACATCGATATTGAACCATATTTTATAGTGCACGTGACGTTAAAACTGTTGCATAATAACCCGCTTAAATACGTGTTATAATTTTGGCCATGTCGTAGGGCGCTCTCAGAATGTTTAGGTAAGTCCAGAAAACAAAATGCTACTTGCGCACATACTTCGCGGGCGCCCGATATAACTGCACAGCACATACAAATACCTATTACAGGCCATGCTAGGTAGTACTCTAGCACAATACTGGTTTGTGACCTGCTCATTGTATTGCTAGTTCAAACTACTGCAGGTGAGTGCACTAGGTTCTATTTTATAATTATTCCGTATGGAATTACTATTCTTTTTTCTCGAAATCAAAATATTGAAAATCCAATTAAATTTAACACAATTTTGGTATATTATTAATATAAAATTTTATTTATATAAACTTTATGGAAACGTAATTTAGTAAAATATTTAAGAAACTGTAACGAGGTATTAAAATACTAGTGTATTCCGTTAAATTTTACCTTTTATCCAATTATTCCACGAAATACATAAGTCCTAAATCAACATTTTTATTTTATTTTTTTTTTGGGTAAATGGTAGTTTATGTTCCTATCCTTATTGTAAATGATTCTAGATATTTCAAATGGAAGTGATAATTATAGTGTTATATTTATTGATACAGTTACATTTTTGTCCGTATTATTAATTTTATGAATATTCCTAAATACTCTAAATTATACTTTACATCTCTTACTTTAGATAATTTTTTTAACAGACATAAAAAGCTTGCGTCCCTTCACCGTATTTGTATGGCTCGCCTGTCTTTTAAAGTTTGTCGTGGCAAAAATTACGAGCAACGTTTAAATTACGGAGATGTTGAGTAGTCACAAACCGTGTAGGATTTATCAAGTAGTTTTAGTAATTACCCCGCGTATAATGTTATACTTTTATGCCATCAAGAGGCAGAAGTTTAGAAATACAGTGTTTTTTTAGAAATTACAGTTTAAAGGTAATGTATCGCTTTAAAAATATTGCCTGCAGTCCGCGCCAAAATAAATTCCTTAGGTATCACTGGGACTCGGAGAGAGCCTGATAGTTCCATCTGAACATTGCTCAGGGCTACATCCACTGGTCGTTAAAAAGGGAGGTTGGCAGATGTTGTCTTATTCGTTATTACAAAGAGGAATTCTGGCCCCCCTCTCTTGGAGCGAATTATATTTCGGTCTCCCTTCCTGCCATCAAGGTCCACGAACGCCGCTCGTGGTTCGAGCCTGGGGGGCACTTAAAACCGCAACTAATGCATGCAGTTCGAGCTCTGTCCGCAGGAGGTTGGACTCTTTTCTGCAAATCGGGCTGGGAGTCCTTCGAGACCGGGTGCTGTGTTGGACAGTGAGGGTGGAGACATTTGGTATGTCGGAGTGAGCTTGTCGAAGTCCCTACTGACAGGAATTTTATTAAATAGTTTACCTTTCACCAATTATTCCATTGATATTCCTTGTTGTTTTTAGTCCTATTATTTTTGTCATTGTTTAATTGGTATGTCGTTGTTTGCATTATTATTTTTTATATTATACTTTGTATTATTTTATTATTACTAATTTATTTAAGACAATTGTTATTTTGATAACCACTTTTTGTTATTGTTTCCTTCCACATTGTTTTTAGTTATATCTTTGTTATGGCAATGGTTACAATTTAATTATGTCCACTAGGCATTTATTATGTTAGTTGGTTGATTTTAGATTTGTTCATCACCATATTATTTTTTTCTTCATGAACATTTGCTAATTGTTAGTCATTCTAAAGTAATGCTACTTTTGCAACAATCGTTTATAAAATCCGTTGAGAATTTAAATAAATAAATAATAACATAACATATTCCAAAAACCATAAAATTTTCTTTCTTATGTTTAGTATTTGACTTATTTTTAAGATAATTTTTTTAATATGAATACATTATGGTTAGAATTATAAAAAAAATGTGATGTCTTTCATTGAGTACATTATCTTTAACTAACTATAGTGGTAGAATATTGTTACCAACATATTATGAAATAAATGGTAATAGTCTACAATAATTACCGTTCTCCTCCATATTACTACTCCCACTCCCACATCCTAACGAAGTTAAATTTTTTTAGATTTTGTGTTACTATTCACTGACACAAAGCCCACCAAAACTAAAGATATTGGATGAGCACAATCCATTTTTAATTTATTACCACATATTATTGTAACCCCACCGTAAAGCTTCAATTGGCCTCCCAAAATTTCAACCGTAGATATGAACATTTTAATATTATTCATTATTAATATTTATCGTTATAAATGAGCGCCTAATTTTAAAAAGGAGGGAAGTTTATTTTATGAATGAAACTATATTTGTAGCTATTTAAAGTATTACAATTTTTTTAAAATTGAAAAACATTTCCATCTGTTTTTTAAAAAACGGGAACTGTTTTTAATTTTTAAAACTAAAATTATTTTGTTATCTATACAATATGAAAATGTCCTTTAATTTTTATATATTTTAAAAACGTTTAGATGAGTGGTGCTAAGATATTTATTTTTTACATATACAAAGTATACGAAATAAAGGTCTTTTTGTACACCATCAACAGCGTATTGTTTCTAAAATATACACTTAAAACACAAAAAAAAAAGGGGGGAATTTTACACTAGGGGTGAAATATAGCTTTAAGTAGTATAGTAATAAATAACGTTTGCTCAGATTTAATGCTTATGGCATGTTTGGAAGAATGTTAATTATTAAGTTTTAAACACAAATCTTACACGCTAGAACTTTCGGGGTCAGCGCGTTCCAAGCTGTCGCCGTCTGCCCCAGCAACTTCTTG